>NC_039363.1:72985204-73214452 GCF_003573695.1 Papaver somniferum | reverse complement strand
TGCTAGCAGGTGTGGCATGGCGGCGTGCCAGTAGCCGTGGCATAGCGACGTGCTAGAAGCTGTGGCATAGTGACGTGCTGGTAGATGTGGCATGGCGAAGTGCCGGTAGCCGTGGCATGGCGACGTGCTAGTAGCTGTGACATGGTGGCGTGCCAGTAGCCGTGGCATAGCGACGTGCTAGTAGTTGTGGCATAGTGGTGTGCCAGTAGCCGTAGCATGGTGGCTTGCCAGTTGTGGCACGTGCCTTCGTTGGTGTTTGTACTTGTAACACCTTGATAGTTCATGACCCTTTAACGAACAATAAAAACACGTCAAGTTAGAATAAAAATCAGGCTTTAGAGATGTGCAAGCAGCTAGGCACATGGTGGAACCTGAAACATTACAAACAGAGTTTCCAAAGGATAGGTCAACTTTATATTCCAGAATAGTTGGATTATCTTCTGAAAGAATATCAAGATTGATGTATGTATTACTACAATAATCAAAATCAATATTTTCACCAAGAAGTGCAACACTTGATTTCTCATCTTCATTAGAATCATAGATGTCAGACATTTCATCAAGAGTTGAAGCAAGGCCTTTGTTCCCAGTGTATTTTATACGATTTGATCACTCGTTTGCAAAATGACCAAATCCCTTACACTTAAAACACTGAGGCATATCCTTATCATCAGTTTCATCAGTATACCTATTCTTAGGAGGAACACGATTATGAGGTTTGACTGATTCCTTAGACTTATCTCAAGAGAACCGTTTACTTCTCTTCAGCAGAAGATCCCCAAACTGTCTTGTGATCATCAAGACTGATTTGTCAAGATCTTCATCTGATGAATCTGTCTCAGAATGATCATCTTCAGAGATATACACTTTTTTACTTTTATGAAGTAATTTAGTGTTCTTTAGTGCTTTGAACGCAACATCCTTAGATTTGGATGAATGTTTGTGATCAAAGATCTTAAGCTTCCCAACCAGCGTATTTCTGGAGAGATTATCCAGGTTATTTCCCTCAACGATGGCATGCTTCTTAGAATCGTACCTAGATGGCAGCGATCCGAGAATTTTCATCACAATGTCCTTTCCAGGAATAGTCTTACCCAATGCAAAAGATGTGTTAACAATTTCATACACTTTGTGATTAAACTCATCAAATGTTTCTTCATTTGCAATACGAAGGTTTTCCCAATCAAAATTAAGGTTTTGAAGCCTAGCTTCCTTTTCACTGGTACTTCCTTCAAATACGGTTTCTAAGATATCTCAAGATTCTTTAGACTTAGTGCAATTTGATACATGGTGCTGAAGATTTGGAGTAATGGCATGTATAATGGCATTCAAACCGTCGGAGTTTTGCTTTGCAGCATTTATCTCGGCAGGGGTGTATTCACCAATGTCCTTGGGAACGTTTACATCTCCAACTGCCACAACGGGAGCATTATAGACATTAACTACATATACCCATGATTGAAAATCACGTGCTTGAAGAAAAGCTCGCATAGCAATTTAAGTAATTTGAGCCATTGAAGTCTGGAGGTACGTTTATTGAGATAGCACCATAGAGTCAGATCGCTACAAACACAGACTTGTAAGGTTTTAAACATGTTTGCCTGCTCTGATACCAATTGAAAATGAGGGGGTCTAACAACCACACCCATTATTTCACTTAGCAACCTGTATGGACAAGATCCAATATACTTTCTAGAGAATCAACTAGACAGTTAGACTCAATCAATAGAAAAGTATATCAAAGAGTTTATATCTCAATCTCTCGATTTGATCTATACTCAAGCAAACAGAAATCTGCGAGTCTTTATCAAAGAGAGATAACTTGGATGGTACCAAATACCAATATCTAAGTGTCAATCAATTTACATCAATAACCAAAAGGTCGGATATTCTAATTGATTGAACAACGCACAACCTGTATTATTTCAATTATATAAACAAATATAATGCGGAAAATAAATAACACATACACCATAATTTTGTTAACGAGGAAACCGCAAATGCAAAAAAACCCCAGGACCTAGTCTAGATTGAACACACACTGTATTAAGGCGCTACAGATACTATCCTACTTTAAACTAACTTCGGTCTGGACTGTAGTTGAACCCCAACCAATCTCACACTGATCCAAGGTACAGTTATGATCCTACGTCTCTGATCCTAGCAAGATGTTACGTCCTTGATTCCCTTAGCTGATCTCACCTACAACTAAGAGTTGCAACGACCCAAAGTCGAAGACTTTAATAAACAAATATGCATCACACTAAAAAGTATATGATAATAGATAAATCTGTCTCCCACGAATATACTTATGAGTTTTGTTCCATCTTTTAATAAATCAAGGTGAACAAGAACCAATTGATAATCCGGACTTATATTCCCGAAGAACAACCTAGTATTATCAATCACCTCACAATAGTCTTAATCAATGCAGCGAAAAAAGATATTGTGGAATCACAAATGATGAGACGAAGATGTTTGTGATTACTTTTTATCTTGCCTATCGGAGATAGAAATCTCAAGCCAATTATTACAAATGTACTCGTATGATAGAAACAGCAAGATCAGATCACACGACTACAAGAAAAGTAGTATCGGTATGGCTTCACAATCCCAATGGAGTCTTTAAGTCGTTAACCTGGTTTAGAAGAAGAAACCAAAGGTTAAAGGAGAATCGAGTCTGGCTTAGCACAACTAGTATCACACATAATGTGTGGGGATTAGGTTTCCCAGTTGCTAGAGTTCTCCCTTATATAGTCTTTCAAATCAGGGTTTGCAATCAATGTTAGCTTAGTAACAAAGCATTCAATATTCACCGATAGATGAAAACCTGATTAGATTCAAGCTAATATTTATCAACCGTTAGATCGAAAACATAGCTTGTTATACACAAATTAAATGCACGTTCTTAGGCTTGTGAAACCGTACCCAAACTTGTACATTAGTTGGTTCAACAATAGTTAACCAAATGGTTAGCCATATGATCACTTTCATATCAACCATGTTCTTCTTCACCATAACTAGTTCAAATGACTCAAATGAACTAGTTAGAGAGTTGTTCAATTGCAAGGAAATCTTATGTACTACACAAGACACAATTGAAGCAAAAACGATTTGATTCACATAAATCGGTTCATGAACTCTATATCCATGGTTTGTAATTGCATTCCTTAGTTTATAAATATAAGTTCACTAAACATCGGTTTTTAGACATAACCTACTCAAGTTCGCGGACTGGGTTCGCGGACTTAAGTTCCCGGATGGAGTTCACAAACTCCAGCAGAAATTCTCGGGTTTGAGAACTTCGCCATTTCGCGGACTTAGCTCACGCACTACTCCGGTTCACTTGATCAACAAAGTTCGCAAACTTCGGTTCAAGCAATAAGGACTTATACATATATGTGTTTCCACAACAATGCCCATATCCTCTAAATGGTTATATAGTCTAAACTCTCATTTCAATCATTGAAACATTCTCAGAGGGCGTTATATAGTTGTTATTCACAAACCATTTCTCGTCAGAGCAATTTTCAAAGTGATTGAAACATAACATGACTTTCGTCACTAGGTAAAGATGAACTTGGCTAAAGGGAAATCTTTACCAACACATATTTCGAGAAATAGATAGGCGAGGTAAACTTGGCTCGAAATACCAAATGTGTATAATCTAAGTCTATATAGCAAAACGACTTTTGTTTCAAGACAAGAGATAAATAAACTTTTTAGTGATAGATAAGTTCAAGTATTCACATACCTTTTAGCCGATGAAGATCCACCAGTTCCTCGAGTAGTCCTTCATCTTGTATGATGATTGCCATGGAGTTCTTGAGCTCAACTACACTTTCTATCATAGTCTGAGACCTTAGCTATAGTAGACTAGAAACCAAGACTTATAGTTTTGATCACTAATATTGAAAAATATGCTTGAGATACCAACGCATGCGAGTTCGACCGATCAATGCTCTAATAATATTTTGTTATATATTGAAATATCACAGGTTATGCGTTAGATCAATCAATTAGAATATCCAACCTTTGGTTGTTGATTTACATTGATTGACACTTGGATATTGGTCTTTGGTACCATCCAAGTTATATCTCTTGTATTTAATTATACTCGCAGATTTCTATTTGCTCGAGTAAGAATTAAACCAAGAAATCGAGATATCACACTCTTTGATATACTTTATTCTAGATTGAGTATGACTGTCTAGTTGATTCTCTAGAAAGTGTATTAGAGTAAGTCCTCTCATATCGCCAAACGAATTTTTGGGTGTGGTTGGTAGACCCCCGCATTTTCAATTGGTATCAGAGCAGGAAAACACATTAAAGACCTCATACGTCTGTGTTTGTAGCAATATGATTTCTGTGGACTTGAATATCTCTTATTTTAGCACATATAAAGATGTTTTCCAAATCTTCTGATTACACCAAAAATCTTAGGTTTGCCTCAAAGGATAACTCCTTAGTAGATTCTTCTGAATCCCGAGGGAAAAACAAGATCGGTGAGATGGTGTCTGAATCAGAAATGGAGCTCACCAGATCGTTAAAAAATTCTGCTGAAATCATTGAATTTCAAGCCTCTAAAATCAAGACACTTGAAGAAAAGAATGATCAGATTATTGATGAATTTGAGAAGACTCTTGAAATGGAACGTGAACTCTACGACTACATTGAATCTCTCTCCAACAATATTGAAAAACTGGTTCAAGAAACTACTCTACAGCGTGAAAAGATTAGTATGCTTGAAATACTGTTAAAGAAGACGTAACCAGATAAAAACTTCTAGTCAAGGCTCATTCATCAGAAATAAACAGTTTGCATGTCGAGAAAAAGAAACTTGTTGCATCCCTCCAATATGCCCGAGAACAGTGTAACACCTTGAAAAAGGAAAACTCTGTTTTGATGAAGAAGTCATCCTCTGTACATTCTTCTGATACTCACAAAGCTTTACCTAGCATAATGAAAAGTTATTCTAAAGAATTTTACATTGTGAATCACTTGCAAAAGTGTCATATGCCAGAAGAAGTTATGAATCAAGGCAAACAGATCTCTGATCCACGATATTGTTCTTTCTGTGGGAAAAATAATCACTAAGCTCTTCATTGTTTTGCTAGAAAGAAACAAATCTCACATCTTCGTAAGTTGCTTATTTATATTGTTAATGGAGTAAGTCATTCGACATCCCCGTTAGTGAACTTCTTCCCTACAGAAACCATAATTCTTATAAGAATGATCGCTTTTCTAGAAATCATCACAGGATGCATGGTATAAATCCTTGTTCCATTAATGAACATGGTTCCTTCACTTATAAGAATATTTCTGGTAAATCTAAGTCAAGGAGACGGAAATCCTTCTTCTCTTCCCCACTGGAACCTGTTTATAGAGGACCTAGACTTAGCTCTCAGAAAAATCCTTCTGATGGATATTTAAAAAGGTTTATGACAAATTCTTTTGAAATAAATCATAATCGATGGAAAGAAGGAGTTACACAGTTTAAACGCTCAAAGAATCTATACAACCCTTCTCCCATAATTCATAGTGAGATTATGTCTCACTCTCTTACCTAATTCTAGGTGATGTCATCCTTGAATCTATCTTGAGAGATGCAAGGATGATGATTGTGGGAGTCTCAAGATTAGGTGTATACTCTTTGTGTGTTTTTTATTATTCGATTTTACTATCGATCTCAGGCTCTAATTTGAAGGTTTCTCTTTAAAATTATTTAACCCATCCTTGTGGTTCTCTCTTTTTGGATTTCCCTTGATCCATCTTGCAACCAGTCCACAAACGTACCTGTCCCTCCATATAGTTCACGAGTTCATAAAGTTCCTTTTGAGAAGTCTCTTCTTGTTTACATATATATGGTCATATATATTGTATTGTTCCATCCCTTCAAAAATTATATGGAGAACTCAAAAAAATCTCAAGAGATTGTGCGTATTGACATGGAGGAGGACACTCAAGGACGTGATTATGTTCAAGACTTAGTTCTGAAGATGATGCTTGCAAGGAAAGAGAACAACTCATGGATTGATGAATTTGTCAAGGACTTAACTCATTTTCAGGACGATTCAATGGTCGAGTTTGCAAATCTTTAACTGCAAATAAAACAAATCTTAGATGGTCAAGCCAAAATCCTTACTAATCAGAACATTCTGATACGGAATCAGAAAAAGCTCATCATGGACTGTGTCAAGGCTAAACAACTTGCTCGGGTTGTTGATTGTAAAGTTTGTGTCCTAACACAAGAACATGGAGTTTCCACAGTCAAGAGAATCAAGGAAATCAGTGATACATTCTATGATGGATTTATTGAAAGGTATGAGGTTCTCAAAGTGCTGTGATTATGTCTAGTAAATCTTCTTATGAGAATTTTTATTCTTGTTTTTATTTAGAAGAATAACTAGGGTTTGGAATAGCCATTATTGTGATTACACATAGCTAGTTCCAAACGTTTCCATCTTCATGTTTTTATATTTATTCATTTAAATTCTAAGTTTTTTGGAAGATGATTTTTGCAATTTTAATCTTTATGGTTTTATATATTGCAAATTGGTATGGGATATGTGTGTTTGCGTCCGTGAACTATGATTGTCCCATACTCGTTCAAAAGTTATCTCTATTATGTTGATATGAATGTATTGATAAAAAATAGAATGAACTTTTGACTTACAAAAGTTAAAAGCTTTTTTTGTCATTGTTTTGATAAAAGAAAGGATAAAACTTTTGTTTCACAAGGATTAAAGTCTATTATATGTCATTATGCAAATAGTGATGAAAGATATAATGAATCTTTGTATATTCCGCAGTAGTGGTCAATCTCCGATCCACATCTTTATGTATGTATTGTGTTGCTCCATAAGTTTGCTTATGATTGAGCATAATCAATTGAATTAATCATTCCATGATTTGTTTAGTTGTGTTGCTCCGTAAGTTCTCTTATGTCGATCATGACCAATTGATTTGATCACTTTTTGTGGTTAATTTAGTTGTGTAATTCCGATTGAATTAATTGTGAGTTTTTCTTGTGATTAATTTAATTGTGCATTTCGATTGGATTAATCATGAATTATTTTATGGATAATTCAGTTGAATACTTTGGATTCAAATTCATGTTTTCATGTGATTTGATTTTGTCCAAAGAAATCCTTCTTTTCTTGTAAAAGAAAGGTCGCCTTTGTTGTTCCTTTGGTAATGACATCTTATGGGGGAGAGTTCTTTTGAACTTGTGCTTAATTTCCATATCTTTGTGGGGAGTGCGGCTGTGGAATATTTTAGGGGTTATCTTGTATCTTTATAAACTCCTTGATAAATGTATTTAGCTTCGGCTTTATGATTGCATCTAAATTTGTTGGTATGTTAATACACCTTTGGTCTTGAAGTATCTCCGAGGAAATTTCATTAGGACCCCACTAATTTTCGTACCTTTGCCAATTTTATTGACAAAAAGGGGAAGAATTAATGTGTAGTTCATACTACAAATACATATGGTTTACGGATCATTATGTAATAGGGAGTGGTTTTCATGTTGATATAAAGTATTGACTAAGGGGGAGTGATACATATCATCATAGTATTGTTTTCAAAGTTGTGATACAATTGAACTTTGATACTGTGTAATAATACTATAACACTGTATAACAATGATTGAGAGCATTTTTTTTCTCATAGTTATATCTACGGATCCTCAACAACGATGATACTAAACTTACAACCTTTGGAATCATTGGAGTACTTGGAAGTGACGAAGATTTCAAGTTTGTTGAAGATGCCAAGGAGATCAAGCATGTGGATGAGAAGCTTCAAGTTTTATTTATTTTGTAATCCATATGTATTGATAGTTTTGTCACTAAAATTGACAAAGAGGGAGATTATTAGAGCATTGCTTGGTCGAACTCGCATGTGTTGCTATCTCAAGCATGTTTGTCAATGTTAGTGATCAAAACTATAAGTTTTGATTTTTAGTCTATTTATAGATGTCTCGGACTAGGACATAGATAGTGTAGTTGAGCTTAAATCTCTCAGCGTTCATCATTTTAAGACGAAGAACTACTAAGGGGAGCTTGTGGAACTTCATCATCAAAAGGTATGTGGAGAATTAAACTCATCTATCACTTGGAAAGTCTATTTCTTCCCTATCTCCTATATCGAGACATAAGTCGTGTTACTATATAGTTTTTGAAAAAGCGGGGGGTACAACAACCACACCCAATATTTCACTTAGCAATATGTATGGACAAACTCCAATATACTTTCTAGAGAATCAACTAGACAGACAGCCTCAATCTAGATAAAAAGTATATCAAAGAGTTTATATCCCAATCTCTCGATTTGATATATACTCAAGAAAATAGAAATCTGCGAGTATTTATCAAATACTAGAGAGATAACTTGGATGGTACCAAAGACCAATATCCAAGTGTCAATCAATTTAAATCAACAACCAAAAGGTCGGATATTCTAATTGATTGAACCTAACGCACAACCTGTGATATTTCAATTATAAAGATAAACAATATAATGCAGAAATAGAAATAACACAAACACCAGAATTTTGTTAACGAGGAAACCGCAAATGCAGAAAAACCCCGGGACCTAGTCCATATTGAACACACACTGTATTAAGCCGATACAGACACTAGCCCACGACAAACTAACTTCGGTCTAGACTGTAGTTGAACCCCAATCAATCTCATACTGATTCAAGGCACAGTTATGCTCCTACGTATCTGATCCCAGTAGGATGCTAGGCACTTGATTCCCTTAGCTGATCTCACCCACAACTAAGAGTTGCTACGACCCAAATTCGAAGACTTTAATAAACAAATATGTATCACACAGAAAGTATGTGATGATAGATAAATCCTTCTCACACACATATACCTATAAGTTTTGTTCCGTCTTTTGATAGATCAAGGTGAACAAGAACCAATTGATAACCCGGACTTATAGTTCCGAAGAACAGCCTAGTATTATCAATCACCTCACAATAATCTTAATCGACGCAACAAAAGAAGATATTGTGGAATCACAAACGATGAGATGAATATGTTTGTGACTACTTTTATATTTTGCCTATCGGAGATATCAATCTCAAGCCAATCTTTGTGATTGTACTCGTACGATAGAATATGCAAGATCTGATCACACAACTACGAGAAAGTAATATCGGTATGGCTTCACAATCCCAATGAAGTCTTTAAGTCGTTGACCTGGTTTAGAAGAAGAAACCAAAGGTTAAAGGAGAATTGACTCTAGCTTACACAAACTAGTATCACACGTAAGGTGTGGAGATTAGGTTTTCCAGTTGCTAGAGTTATCCCTTATATATTCTTTCAAATCAGGGTTAGCTTGGTAACAAAGCATTCAATGTTCACCGTTAGATGAAAACCTGATTAGATTCAAGCTAATATCTTTCAACCGTTGGACCAAAAACCTAGCTTGTTGTACACAAATGAAATGCACGTTTCTAGGTTTGTGTAACCGTACCCAAACATGTGCATTTGTTGGTTCAACAATAGTTAACCAAATGGTTAACCATATGAGCATTTTCATATCAACCATATTGTTCTTCACCATAACTAGTTCAAGTGACTCAAATGAACTAGTTAGAGAGTTGTTCAATTGAAAGGAAATCTTATGTAACTACACAAGATACAATCGAAGCAAAAACGATTTGATTCACCCGAATCGGTTTATGAACTTTATAGCCATGGTTTGCAATTAGCATTCCGTAGTTTATATAAACATGAGTTCACAAAAAATCGTCTTTAGATATAACCTAACTCAAGTTCGCGGACTGGGTTCACGGACTTAAGTTCCCGGAAGGAGTTCTCAAACTCCAGCAGATTTTCTCGGGTCGAGAACTTCGCCAGTTCGCCGAATAGGTATAAGGACTTAGTTCACGGCTCTTGTTCCGGTTCTCTTGATCTAAAAGTAATCCAGTGCAGTGTATTTGTTTAGGGTTTGAATCCGTTTCTCATCAACACACCCAAAATTTACCAAAAACAACAGAATCAGTTTTTACCCTCAAATACCTAGCTTCGGTTAGCATGGATTAAAAGTTGAGGCGCGATGAAGCGTCTCAACCAACGAGTGCCAGGGCTCAAAGATTTGTGGCTCGGCTAAAACGACGAAGGATGAACACGAGCATCCTTCTAGTTAGAACAAACATGATTACCCTATTCATAACGGCATCATAATTCTCGACTCTGATGTGGACGAACCGGACATCCTCAAGAGGCTGTTGGAGCAGTTTCTGAAAAAGATGTCGATGTCGATGCAGCTTCCAAGGAAGAGGTTGAAGTAGCTTCTGGAGAGAACGTTGAAGCGGCTTCGGCTTCTGGAGAAGACATTGAAGCGGCTTCTGGAGAGAACATTAAAGCGGCTTCTGGAGGTAACATTGAAGCGGCCTCGACTTCTGGAGAGGACATTTAAGCGGCTTATGGAGAAAACATTGAAGCGGCTTCTGGAGGTAACATTGAAACGACTTCTGGAGAGAACATTGAAGCGGATTCTAAAGAGAACTCCAGTGAGTGCGCCATTAACCTTAGTTTTGATGTTGATAACTAGATTTCCCACTTCGTTATTCCCCTTCGTAGATAAGCATCTTTTCGTAGCTTGTAGATGCTTTTTGATATTCAGTGATCTTTATTTATGTAGCTGGAACCAGGGATTCATCAAATAATAATATTTTATTCATGCTGCTTTAATAATCACGTGTGCTAACTTCAAATTCACTGCATTTTGGTTCCGTGAAGGAGATTCCAAAATCCAGAAAACTGCAGACAACAAAACATCTTCTAGGGATCTCGTCAGGTGAAGGTTGAGGCAGGTTGCTCGTCGGTATGCGAAAGATGCTTGCTCCAAAATGGATGTACCGCTACTTGATGATCTTGTGCTTTCTTTGTATATTCCCCTTTTCGGTATTATTGAAAGATATGAGATATCTCTTGCATGGTTTGATTTTTTGTGGTTTCGAATTAATGGGTAATGATTTTGTGAGGGTTTGAGTTTACTCAGACTTTTCCTTAAGATGATTCAGGAGTAAGAATTTTTATTTTAAAAGAAATGATGCTTTGGTTAACTGATAAATTGAAACCTTAATTATGAATGCAAGCAGTGCAATCAGTTTGGAGGAATTACAAATATTGCATGAAAAGGGAAATTGCTAAAGGAAACACTAAAAGGAATTTTAGAGGAAAGGGTGGCACGACATCTTAGGTATTGAAAGGTTTGAGCCACTGGGCGTGTATTACTACGCCTTCTAGCTCGTCAGTATTCATGATCTTGCAGTAACCTCCCAAAATAACTTCTGCCACTAGGTACGTCTCGTCTTTCCCTTCTGCAGAATCGGATGGAGCAGGCTGAGAAACAACTCTCATTACCATATCTCCAAATTGGAATGGGTTTTGGCTTTGCGCCATTACTTTCCTAGATTTCTCATCTTTAGATGTGATAGATTCTAAACTCTTGATAAAATACTTGTAAGGACCAGCATACCATTCACATATCCTAGTGACGACTGGGTTGATAATCGGATCGAGTATCGAAGCCTTGGCGGCACGATGAGTGACTGGTTGCAAAAAGAGTTGTTAAATAAGACTTAATTGTGTCCGGAATCTGCGAATAAATGCTGATACGCTCTCTTCAGGCAGTTGCGTCACATTCGCGAGTTGTTGATACGGCAACAAATAGTCTTCGGGATCGGACGACTTGTTGGAGACCCTTTCAGGTATAGACACTGGCAAAAGACATACTCCTAGCTTTGCCTTGTTATCGTGTATCCATGAGCGCCCCAGGATCATATCATAATTTGGGTACTCTTTAACCACATGAAATTTGGCGTGTGTTAGAACATCTCCTACCTTGATTTCGAGATTGATATACCCGTAAGCGTCTCTGGATTCTCCTTCTGAGTTTTTGATTATGGTTGGGTAGTGAACAACTTCCTACTTTGAAATATTTGCAGCTCTCAGAGTCTTGACGGTGAAATGTTGAAATCAGAGTCCGCGTCAATCAGTATGATGTCGAACTCGACATTCATCAACTGAGCGGTGGTTAGGTGTCCCCAGTTGCATCTATCAGTCCCGCTTTCCAGGAAAGATTAGGGTTTGGGAGCGGCTTCCCTGACTGGAATCGAACGCTTTCCTGATACAACACGGTTTAGGGCTGCAAATATGTCTTGACGCTCCCCTTGGAGAAATACATAATTTCACATAAATGCTCCATCATAGACTGTACGGTTTTGTGAAGGAGTCTCAAGAAATCATGCAGCTCCTGAAAGGAAGGGGATCTTTGTGAACTCCTTCCGTGCCTAATTGAAGTTCTCCTGCATCCACGTTCTCTTTGAAGATGTGTTTCAATTTGTTTCACTCATTAGTTGGGTGATTGATGAATCTGTGGTAACGACAATATTGGGATTTGCCATTTCTTCCTCAGTTGGCGGGCGTCTGATGGGAGGTAGTTTGATGCAATCATCTTGAATCCACACTTCTAGGAGTTCAATTACTTCCTCAATAGGAAATGGGAAGTTTGGAGCAGCATCTCCAGTTTCTTGTTGTTGTGCGGGAGTCTTAGACGCGGAATTCCGGAGTGCAGCTGTCTGATGCGCTGGTGTCGAACGTTTGGGTTGTTGTTCCGCTTCTGGAGATTTTCTATTTCCTCCTTCGCCCACTACGATTACAGAGGGACTAGTATTATATTGCTTGTTGATGAGAAGATTGTTTCCTCGAGTCTCACATGCATCTTCACTTCTGGCTGGTCTGGTTCTTTGCAAAAATGCTGGTGCTGTTGTAGCCGACCGCTTAGCAGCTTCATGGAGTTCATAGAATGTCTGGAAGCGCATGTTCTCTAGTAAAGCGCGATAGATGGGAACCATACCGTTAATGCATGACTCCACCAATTGTTGTTCATTCACATTTAAATCGTGATATTCCAGTGCTTGAATCCTGAATATCTTGACATAATCATTTGGATGCTCATTGTTTCGTTGAAACATTCTTTCCAAGTCTGAAAAGGTGATTTGCTCAGACAAGAAGAAATATTTCTTGTATAAAGCGGTAACCATCTCATACCAGTTGGATATGTTGTTTGGTACAACGTTGTTGTACCAGGTATACGCTCTTCCGATAAGTGACTTTGAAAGTTCTTTCAGGCGGAAGATATGATTGTATTTGTGCTCTCCTAAGGATTCCAGAAAACGAGAGACGAGTTCACGAGCATTACCAGTACCATCATAAAGGGAAAATTGAAGAAAAAAGTATCCTCTCGGGAGAGGAACTCTTTGCACATCAAGAGGATAAGGATGTTGATGTTGGTGCAGGTCTACCGGGTTTTCTTTGCTTCGATTTTGGAGAAGTCGTTCCATATCCTCACGCGTGATGAAATTGGATGGATGATTCCTTTCCAATTAACTTTAAGGATCAAAACGAGCCTCTTCATATATAAAGGCGTGCCCTGATGAGGTGTCTGCGCCGGAAGTATTACAAGTACTCCTTATTGGCTCCATTTGGGGTTGACGTGGCTCTTGTAGTAGATGCTCCGTTAGTGTCTTGAGGAAAGTAAAGACCTCTTTCTGAGTTGTAGCCATGTCTGTATGATCCTTAGCGAGAACTTTTTGTCTTCCCATCAAATCAACAATGGTAATAGGGGGTTGGCTTCCTCTGGCTCCTCCAGCCCCTCGTCCTGATGGGGAAGTGGCAGTAGCTCTGGTAAAAATTGGGGTGTTACCCTTGAAGCAACATTGGGAATGGCGTAAGCGGCTCTGGCTCTGGTGATAGGAGGTGTCACGCCGTATGGAATGTTTCCTGCGCCACGGTGTTGGTGGTAGAGGATGTAGTGCCACGAGATGCGTTGATCGTGCTGGTAGGCGGTACTTTGGTGTCACCGGAAGGAATGTTGATGCCAGGGGTGTTGTCAGCACCAGTAACATCGGGATTTGTTGCTGATCCAAACCTAGGATCGACCATCTTGAAATTGGGAAGATTGAAATGAAAATCGAGAACTTAACTTCGCAACTGAGAGATTAATCTCCCAATGTGGTCGCCAGTTGTTTTGGGGTAAAAACTGATTCTGCCGTTTTTGGCAAATTTGGATGTGCCGCCGAGAAACAAATCTAAACCCTAAACAAATGCACTGCACGGGAGTACTCTAGATTCGAGAGATCAATCTGTACAATTTTGGCCTAAACCAAGAAATGGTCGTTCCAGTCTTGCTTCGGTCACAAAATGAAGGAGAATGGTTGATCTTAAGGATTGAAGCGAAGAAGGTGTTGAGATCAGAATGGTTAAGGTGTGGTTATTTTGTGACATGTATCAGAATATGGAACTGGCTTGCGGAAAGTAAGCTATCAGTTCTTGGTGTTTTTTTGGATACTTGTGTTGATAACCAAAACTGTCCTTGGTTGAAATAGGTTGAAACCTATTTATACAAGTCATAGTTGAACGCATCCTAATCTCATAGGAAGTGGAAATAGTGGAGTGGTGGAGAAGTGGGGTCGTTGAAAACCACGTCCCTACTCTGCAGGGAAGACTGGTCAGTTTACACCCACTACTTCTCTGATATCACTAATGTAGAAGGAAAAAACGGTTTGCTGGTTTTTCATGGAATGGAGAGACGACCGTGCTGACGGAGGATCCTCAACTGAGCAAACTGCCTAACCTCAAACAGATGCACTGCACGGGAGTGCTTTGAGTTCTAGAGATCAATCTGTAGGACTCCGGCCTAAACCAAGTCAATGGTCGTTCCAGAGTTAATTCGGTCGCAAAGAGAGAGATCGGTTGATCTTTAGGAGGGAAGCTGAGAATTGTGGGATCAATGATGATCAAGGATTGTGGATGTGTTGAAGGTTTCTGTAAGTTTTCTATGAATTTTTGAGTTCGAATAAGTTATGGTCGATTGATGCAATTCTTGAAAGTGATTGCTCAAAAATTGTGTTGTTTCAATCGTGGATTCAGAGACTTATTTATATTTCCAGAATAGTAGACACATTGATCTCTAGTAAGTGTGACGGTTGCTAGAGCGAAAGAGTGGGAAAGTGGGAAATCGTGTGTTAACCAGTTCCAGGTCGTGCAGAGACTTGGTTGATTGTCCACCCATTACTTTGCTAACTCCCTCAACCGCTTGCATGACTTACTCACATTTCTCATCATGGATGAACACACGTGTTGTAGGCCGCCAGACCAAAACCCTAATTGATATCCTCTGTGTGACATGATTTATGTCTCACGAACGTGGAGTCATCGAAGTAGACGTGTATTTGATTAGTCAGTCATTGACTTGATTAGACAGTGAGTCTAAGTTTTGTCGAATCGAGCATGATTGACGAATGCTCAGTGATTCATGGATTGAACATGTCTGTTGAGACGTATAGTTCTTGAATAAATGTTGATAATTGGATCAACATGATGAATATTGATGAACTGAGAAAATATACTCGTCTGAGTAAAATTACTGAATATTGATAGTTGGATCAATATTCCTCGTTTGGGAAAATATTGCTCGTCTGAGCGAATATTGCTCGTTTGATGAATTATTGGTAGCATGACCGAATAAAATATTAATTTAATATTGGTAGCTGGATCGAATATTGCATAATTAATTAAGACGTTGATTACTGGATCAACATAAAATTATTAGTGTTTAAACTTGCTCGAAATTATGATTTGCAGAGCATTCAGTTTGAAACCTTAATTTTGATCGATTGTTGATCAGTTGATGATTTATTGAAAATAAATCGTGAGTGATGAGGGACCGGCTACATGGGATAATGGATGACCATGTAGTGCCCAGGTGCTCGTGTGAGCATTCACCATAGTTCGTTGACCAGTTGGTGGAATGATGATTAAATGCTGGTTTAATCATTTATTAAAATAATGCTCGTCTGAGCATTAGGTAATAAAACCTAATTATGGAGAGGTGAGGGATCGACCAAGAGGGCATGAGACCGGCCCTTGGTGGTCGTGGGGACCAGCTGATGGTCGTTTGAGAAAATTCCAAGTTGGTTGGAAAGAGTTTGGACCCAATATGAGCAATTGAGCAAATTAGGTCAAAATTATAAAGATGTGTGGGACTGGCTCCTTGCAAGCCTTAGGGCCGTCCTTGGTCGGTCAAGGAACCATTCCCGTGTCACCATAGTGTCCGTGTCTCAGTCGTGATAGTTTTGATATTTTTTGGTGTGCGTTTGAGCAATATCTTGGATTTTCAGAAGAGTGTGATCTTTGATTGAAATTCTTGATTTTGCTCGAATGAGCGAGTAGAACTTTGCTCGTCTGATCAAAATTTTGAGAATATTAAAATAATAATATTTTAATATTTTTTCGTGAATAGCCTAGTCGGTCATGTGACCATTTGACTTTTTGGATTTTTCATGGTTTGAGCAACATTTGAGAAAATATGAAGAAACCAGGATTTTTTGCTCAAACGGAGGAGTTTCATGAGATGAGGGAAATAATAATTATGAAAACAAGGGATTGCAATGTGTGGGACCGGCCACGGCTAGGGCATGGCCGGACATCTAGGTAGCTCGGTCCCGCGACACCTTTCCCTATTTTTATTATTTTTCATGAAACCGTGAAAATATGGAGAACCGTGAGTTTTGCTCAAATAAGGAAAGTTGCTCGAATTAGGGAGTCTTCATGAGATCATGAAAATAAGAAAATAATAAAAATAAAGGAGGAGGCATGGGGGACCGTCCACGATGGCATGACCGGACGTCCGGTGGACCCGATCCCTAGGCGCCTCATATTATTATTTTCTCCCTCCTGTTTTGTGTAGGATTCCTCGTTTGTCCATATTTTTGAATGCTCATTCGTGCATTTGGGTGCTCGTTCGTGCATCATCGTTGAGTACACTTGCACCATTTTCTTGGGGATTACTCGGTGATAGTCCAGATGCCCGATTTTTGAGTAATTATTACTAATTCATGAAATTCAGTGGAGAATGATTCATGAAATGGAGTAATAAAATGATTTGAGTATCTATTACTAATCCATGAAATCCAGTCGGGGAGTTCATAAAACGGAGTAATGAGATAAAATGGTTATCTATTACTAATCCATGAATCCAATCGGGAAATTCAGGAAACGGAGTTATGAGATATAATAAATTATTTTCTAGGAATTCAGTGGGTGAATGTCACGATAGAATTAATCTATTGTAGAATCGACATATGAGATAGTTGAAGCATCATACTCGTTCTGAAAGGTGTATAGTCAGGGAACAACGTGCAGCGTCGACGTGCTGAAGGCGTTTATCCCTCTAACAAACAATTATGTCTAGAGAACCGCCCAATCATTATTATAAGTTGAGGTGGGTCTCTCTATGTAGTCAGCGAACAACATGCAGCGTCGACGTGCTGAAGGCGTTAAGCCATCTAACAAACAATTATGTCTAGAGAACCGCCCAATATTTTGATTCTACATAGAGGTCATGATGAAATGTACAACATCGAACGCTCAGCCGAGGAGGCCTTTCGAGAAACATATTCATCATGGCTCTGAGAGGAACACTCACTCAATCACAGTTCGTGAAGTTCATGGATCATAAAATATGAATTGTCACATGCGTTCCTGAAGCCGGGTCAGAAACATGCAGTATCATGATTTTATGATTTTGACCTTTGTCGAAAATCCACCATCAACATTAAGTCCCATGTTTAGTGAGGGACAGTCATGTTCCGTAGTAAGCATTAGATGGTGATTTTATAGTTGACGAGACAATCAGCTGAACTCAGTCGTACAAAGGTATTTTCAGAATCCTCGATTTGGTCCAATGGTGTCATGTGCGAGCAAATGCCCAGGTAAGGACCCTGACAGTATGGTAGAGTGTCATCTCGTGAACATGGAGAGATGAGGCACTGCTGATTTGGATGATCAGACTCCCGGTTTTGGTCGGTTTAGCATTTGTGGGTCCGGCCCAAAAGGAAAATCCTTGTTTTAGGAACAAACGTTCGTTCGTTCGTTAGTTTAAGAAACAAACAAAATAGACCTAAGTCTAATGATAAAATTTTTGTCTATTATCTTTCACGAAAACCACTTTTAAAAAAAAATGTGTGAAATTTCAAAAAATGAAATAAACTCTCGTTTCAAAGGTGGATGCTCGTACGAGTGAAAAGATTTTTTTTAATAGACGTGCGTCTGTTAGTAATAAAAGTTCTGTTTATGAGGTTTCATGAAAAAAAATTATCTTCGAGCTTTCAGAAATCTTTGAAAATATACTCTCGTTTCAAAGACAGATGTTGTTGCGAGGGATATATATATACATATATATATATATATTTCAAATTTACGTGAGTTTCACGTTAAATATATATATTTTGTAAAATCAATGTTTTAAAACGAATGCTTCAGTAAGATCTTGATATGGTGTCTCAAACACAATGGTAATGAAGGTACTCGATTTATATGATATGTTGCACAAGTAAGTGCCTCACCCAATACAACAATGGCATATGTGATTCTATCAATGAAGCACGAACAACTTCCAATAAGTGATGATTTTTCCTCTCAGCTACTCCATTTTTTTGAAATGTATTAGAACATGTAGTTCATATATTATCCAGCATTATCACAGCGCAATACTTGAACTTGTTTATTGTACTGCGTATTAGTCATTTTATAAAACTGTTGAAACAACGATGTAACTTCACTTTTAGTCTTCATTAGGTACACCTAAGTCATCATAGTGCAATTATCAATAAAAGTAACAAACCACTTTGAATCACCCAAACATCATAATATATAACCACAAAAGGAACTGAACTCTTATTGAAAGATAGTGGAAAAGAAGCACGGTGGCTTTTTTCAAGTTCACATACTTTACAGTGAAAACTAGAGATATCAAGTTTTGCAAACAAATTATGAAATAATTTCTTCAAATATCCAAACGACGCATGTGTCATAACAAGATTTGAGATTTCTGTCTCTCCCCCTACGACCCATCAACAATTCTAGATCTTGGCGCAGCTTATCAGAACTACTCGACACCAAATCCAAGTAACATAGTTTCCCACGTTTAACAGCATAACCATTCGTTTGCCTTGTTTTATGTCCTTAAATACACAAGAGTCTGGCCAAAAATTTACCATACAATATAAAGTATTAGTTATTTGGTAAATTGATAAAAGATTACAATCTAAGGTGGGAACTACCAAGACATAATCTACGTTCAAAGTTTCAGTGAGGGATACTGATCCTTCACTATTAGTTGGAGCTTGTGAGCCATTTGCAGCGGAGACTATATTTTGTAAGGATGGTTTAAGGGATGTAATTTTTCTGGAATCATATGGTTTGTAGCACCAGAATCAATTATCCATGAATTATTCGAAACAAGTAAAGAGACATTTAAAACCTTTCCATCATTACCTGCTCTTGCAACTGATGCAGATGTTACCATAGAATCCCTTTCTTTCTTTGTTGAAGCAAAAGAAACACTTGAATTCCTCTTTGACGTACTCTTTCTTCCTCTAGAGATGTTGATCCCACCATTTCGGATATCCAACCAGCTCAAAACAAGTGTTTTTTGTATCTCCGGTCTGATTACAGTGGATACACTTGAGTGTGACTTGTCTACCTCCTTTGAATGTCTCTGAAAGGACCCCTTTTTTATTGTACCAGTTCCGACTTACCATAACCGAGGGTTCAATTTCTTATGATTCTTTATCCATTGTTGTACGTCAAATAGATTCACGATGAACAAGTGCATAACATGATTCCAAGAATAAGATCCTTTCTCAAGATTTCACCATGGATTTGCTTAAAACTTTCATCTAACCCAGCAAGAAAGATATGCACCCTTAGCCGCTGAATTGATTTTCGATAAGCTTCAATATCATTTACATTCTCCATAACCATTGTATCACGATGATCCAACTCTCCAAACATTTCATTTAGCTCTTTGTAAAAAATAGAGAGTGCTCTGCCATTTTGTTTTACAGAAAACGCTCGTTGATTCAGAGTACATTGGTGCACGTTGTTAACGCAAAAAATTAATTATACCTTTCCACACAATTAACTGGTAATATAATGGCAAGGAGTTCGTTCCCATGAAGAGCAGGGAGTTTCTAGCTGTTTAAAAAGTAACTAAAAGGGGGTTTTCGGATTTTCAAATTAAAGTGACTAATAAAACGGAAATAATAAATATTGGTTTAAAACAATAAGGAAAAAGGTGATTAGGGAATCATTCGCCGTCACTGAACCGAAGCCTAATTAAATGCAAATTTATTTCTTGCTGAACTTATATTGTTACCAACCGTAGAATAGCAATAAGCTCTGCTATCCCCCGGATTCTTATTATCACTGGATACGGAAGCGATCGACTACCAGATTCTATCCAACCAACCCACCAAGAATAAGCTCTCACGGTGTAAATTAGTCGAATGCTTTACACTCTGTGAACCAGGTTGATCCCAGCATCAGATGCATAAGCTCGGTCTGCTTACTAGTGTTATCTTTACACACAATTGCTTAACAAAATCCCTCTGTCAGCTCTTGCGATTTACTACTTGTGTAAAGAGTTGATGTGACAATTACACGTATCACATAACCCTAAACTAGTAGAAGAAATATTGATTGGTTAATTTAATTGATCATTTTAAATAACCCCTCAATATTCTTACACAATAAAAAATAATAAAAATAATCAACAATAAAATAAAATTTGAAATAAACGTGTAAAAGAAAATAATGTCTCATGATTCAGGACTTTGAAATCATCCCTAATCAATTAGAAGTTTAACTACTCATAATTAAACAGTACTAATAAAGAAAAGAGATAGAGTTAAAGTAAAACTTAAAATGAAAACACTTTGTCTGTGTTTCTCTATTCTGGCCACAAATGAAAATGGCTCGATGAAGTAGTGAAAGAAGATGTAAGTTTTGGTTCCTTTCTATAACCTCTCATCCTCTCCTCATTCCGGAAAACCCGCAATGGGAACGGATTAAAAATGGAAAATTCCCAACCGCCCGTGTCACCTTCTGCGCGGAAACCCTGCAATTGATAACTTTACTCTGCATTGGGAGAGTAAATACTTCTGCCATTATGTGACATGGAGCAGCTTAATAAGATGAGCATGTTTTCTTATTAGACCAAAATATAGCTGGACCCACGTAGATTGATGTGTCTTCTTGTGCTAGATATACATCCAACTTGATGCTCCTCGCCACGCCATATTATCACTCTCAAAAGCTGTCAACTGAGACAAGTCAGGACTTATCTCTTCCAGTCGGCTCCACCCCACTTCTTCTTTTCTTCTATAGCAGCGTGTCTTGGCCATGGGACCCACTCGAGTTTTGTGTGCGCCAATCACTCCTCTTTCCCTGAATCACCGAGTATCACCATCACAGCTTCTCAAACCCGATCAACTCCGAACCATCTTCGTTCCCTGTCTTTGTTCTTCATTCATTCTCCCATTGATCACGTCCTTCCTCGTTCATGTAGATACCCCAAAATCGAGTAACAGAACACAGCAAGCTACGCCCCTCCAACAGAAACTCCCGTCGATCACTGATCCTCAGAAGATCATTGTCAGTGCTCGGAGTGGCAGCAGCAACAGTCCATCGCCAAACTTCATCGTCTCTGTGACTTTCTCGAACAACATCCACTCTGTCAATAATGGCAGCAAGCCATAACCATCATTCACCATCAACTTCCGTTGATTCTCTTCTCGTGACGATCAACTGCCATATGTTCACAATATCCCTGTTCATCACTACGACCATCACCGTTAATGGCAGCAACATATTCTTCATCGTCAACAAGCAGCTCGTGCTCTCCCTAACAGCCACACTCCATTACCGAGTAGTCTTCATTCTCTGTTTCCAATCCTCCATCTCCACATCGAGCTCGTCTTCAACTTCAATGGCAGCAACCATCATGATCATTCATAACAGCAACAACAAGCTATCACCATGCTCGTCATCCGCAGCTCACTGATTTCTGTCGAGCAGCAATCACTCAATCTTCACTGTATCTTCCTGGCCTTCCTTCTCGATCTCCATGACAGCAACAGCTTCCTTGTTCCATCCATGGCAGCAGCATTACTTCTTCGTCTCGTCTCTGGAATCATCATCACGAGCACTTCCCTATCTTGGTTCATCTCCACAGCGCCATCGTGAGAATTCTATGGACCACAGCTTCCTCCATATGCTCTGCTATGCCAGCAGCTCCAGCAATCACCGAGATTTTTATCATCAGCAACGAAACCATTTCTCGTTGAAAACTCGAAATCAGGCAACAACCCATGCTTTCTATCGTCCCTAGGAACCTAGTGATGTATTCAAAATCGAATATCATTGTTGATCAAATCCATCACCATCGTGATCATCATGATGACCACCATTAAGAACAGATCATGTTCTTCATGTTCATAATAAGGAAGAAGAAGAAGGGGTGCCCTGAGTAATGATCCAGGTGCCTTTAGTGATTTTTGAATATGGCTTCCCCTTAATAGAATGGACACCCCTTAGCAAAATACTGACTGCGTTTAGCGGTTGTTTTGAACTTGACTGCCCCTTAGCAGGAAGGTGTCCCTTAACATTTGGTTGGGGCGCCAATAACACTTCTCTTTAAAAATGGCCTTTTTGCCCTTTTTAGTGTTCTAAGTTCTTGTTTTGCTCATAACTTCTCCGTACGAACTCCGAATGACTCCGTTCTTTTGCCATTGCTTTTGTCTTCTCGTCCTCTACAAAATGAAAAGTGGGAATCTTGCACTTGAACGAGTTTCATTTGGTATTTGGCCCTTCCCCACTTGTAGCTAGCTTCTTTTATTGCAAATTCACTTCTTTTGGATGATTTACCTAACAAAACACAAATAAGAGAACACAAGCGTAATATACAATAATTTGCAAGAAAACCAACACATACTAGCATGGAATTGATACCAAATATATGTGAAATATGCACTTATCATATATACCTGCAGTTCAGCAACTCTAATATAAAACGCTTTAGATGGAGCTTCCCAAATATCTCGAGCAGTAAGTAATCGAAAATATATCACTTCATGATTTTTGGTGACATAGACATCAACAATCATATCTTGAATTTTTGATTATATGTGTACCACTTTTCATATCCCTCGTCTTCTTCAGTGGGTTTTTTTGTCTTTCCTAGAATAAAAGAATTTTTTTTCTTTCTCAGTGATATGCATCTCCGTGATTTGTAACCACAAATCATAGTTGGTTTCATCAAGAATAATTCCTTGAATGCTACACCTTCAGATTGAACAATAATGGGGGCAGATTTGTAAGATGTTTCCATATTTCCTTCGAGTTTTAGTTTCCCGGATAGTTTCTCATATAATTTTGAATCACTTCCCATGATTCAAGAACCCTAACTCTGTGATACCAACTTCAAGATAAAGATACATAAACATTTCTTATTTAGATTACTTAATTGACTACATAACTCATGGTATATATATAGAGCTCAATATTCTCAATATAGGAAAGACCTACTAACTAGGAAGCAATATATTATTGAAAAAGCGGAGGTCTAACAACCACACCCAATATTTCGTTCGTCAATCTGTATGGACTAACTCCAATATAATTCCAAGAGAATCAACTAGACAGTCAGACTCAATCAAGAAAATGTATCCAAGAGTTATATCTCTTTCTCAAATCAACCAGCAAATCAACAAGAATGATTCCGTGAACTGACTGGTATGAGAATAACTTGAATGGTACCAAATACCAATGTTCAAGTGTCAATCAATTTATATCAACAACCAAAGGTTGAATTTACCAATTGATTGAACAATGCACAACCTGTGATATTTCAATTATGTAAACAAAATATAATGCAAAAAATAAATAACACAGGCACCAGAAGTTTTGTTAACGAGGAAACTGCAAATGCAGAATAACCCCGGGACCTAGTCCAGATTTGGACACCACACTGTATTAAGCCACTACAGACACTAGCCTACTACAAGTTAACTTCGGCTTGAATGTAGTTGAGCCCTAACCAAGTCTCACAATGATTAAGGTATAGTCGTGTTCCTTACGCCTCTAAATCCCAGCAAGACTCTACGCACTTGATTTCCTTAGCTGATCTCACCCACAACTAAGAGTTTCTACGACCCAAAGTCGAAGACTTATAAACAAATCTATCTCCCACAGAAAGGTCCATTCTGATAGATAAATCTGTCCCCCACAGAAATACCTATGAAGTTTTTGTTATGTCTTTTGATAAATCCAGGTGAACATGAACCAATTGATAATACGGTCGTATATTCCCGTAGAAAAGCCTAGAAATGTCAATCACCTCACAATAGCTTAACTATATGGTGGTAGAAGAAGTTATTATGGAATCACAAAGAATGAGACGAAGAGCTTTGTGATTACTTTTTTATATCTTACCTATCGGAGATAAATCTAGAGCAAATCTTAGAGAAGATAGTACTCAATACGATATAACAAGTAAGATCAGAACATGCAACTACAGAGAAATAGTTTGGTCTAGCTTTACGAATCCCAAATGAAGTCTTCATGTCGTTAACCTATAATAATGGCTTTGGGAAAACCTAGGTTAAAGCAGAATCGATTCTAGTCGCAACTAGGACACAAGAAAGTGTCGGGATTAGGTTTTCCAGTTGCTAGAGTTCTCTCTTATATAGTCTTCAAATCAGGGTTTGATAGCTTAGAAACAAAGCAATCAAAATTCACTGTTAGATGAAAACATGATTTAAGATTCAACCAAAGAAATATCTCTCCACCGTTAGATGGTATTATCTTGTTACACACAAATTAAATATACCTTTATTGAGTTGGCTCAACAATAGTTAACCGAAGTTAGCTTCAAATGTGGTTAACACTTTTGTATTAACCGCATTCATCTAACACTTCTAGATCAAATATGATGATCAATCAAACATGAAATATAATCTAATGAATCTAATTTTGTTACTCATATATTTGTTCAATTGTTTATATCTCATAGAAGTGTACAAGGCACAATTGAAGCTAAATCAGATTGATTAGTAATCCTACAAAGTACTTATACCGAAATCAATTCATGAAGATTAAGCCACGGCTTGAAAAGATTGCATTCCTTAATTTATTAATGTATTTGTTCTTGAGTATGAGAATCATACTTAACAGATTTTAGAACTTAACCATCTAAGTTTGCAAACGGGTACGCAAACTATAGTTCTGTACTTGTCCAGCAGTTCGCAAACAGGTACGCATACCGTTGTCCCGGACCTTAACTTAGGTAGAAAAGTTCGCATACTGGTATGCAAACTCGGTTCCCGAACTTTAAAATAGTTCGCATACTGGTATGCAAACTTGTTTTCCGGACCTGAAACATTGTGACAATTATCATACTGGTACGCATAATGTGAAAATGCAGGGGTCTAACAACCACACCCAACAATTCGTTTGGAAATCTGAGAGGACTTACTCCAATATACTTTCTAGAGAATCAACTAGACAGTCAGACTCAATCTATAGAAAAGTATATCAAATAGTTTATATCTCTAACTCTTAATTCAATCCGCAATCAGCAAATAAAAATATGCGATCCCGATTGAGTATAAGATGAATAACTTGAACGTTACCAAATACCAACGTTCAAGGATCAATCAATTTCAATCAACAACCAAAGGTTGGATTTACCAATTGATATATTCAATGCACAATCTATGATATTTCAATTATATAACAAAATATAATACAGAAAAGAAATAACACAGACACCAGAATTTTGTTAACAAGGAAAACCGCAAATGTAGAAAAAACCCGGGACCTAGTCCATTTTGAACACCACATTGTATTAAGCTGCTACAGACACTAGCCTACTACCAATGAACTTCGGACTGGATTGCAGTTGAACCCTAATAAATGTTACACTGATTCAAGGTACAATTGTGCTCCTTACGTCTCTGATCCCAGCAGGATACCACACACTTGATTCGATTAGCTGATCTCACCCACAACTAAGAGTTGCTACGACCCAAAGTCGAAGACTTGATAAACAGAATTGTCTCACATAGAAAAGTCTATTGGTATAGATAAATCCGTCTCCCACAGAAGTACCTATGAGGTTTCGTTCCGTCTTTTGATAAATCAAGGTGAACAAGAACCAATTGATAAACCAGACTTATATTCCCGAAGAACAGCCTGGTATTATCAATCACCTCACAATAATCTAAATCGTATGATGGCGAAACTAGATATTGTGGAATTACAAACGATGAGACGAAGGTGTTTGTGACTATTTTTTATCTTGCCTATCGGAGATTAAATCTCGAGCTAATCTTAGAGAAGATAGTACTCAAACGATAGAATCGGGAAAGATCAGAACACGCAACTACGAAGAAAATAGTTGGGTCTAGCTTCAAAATCCCAATGAATTTTTTGAAGTCGTTAACCTACAGGGTATCGATAGAAACCTAAGGTTAAAGGAGAATCGAATCTAGTTGATGCAACTAGTAACACACAGGAGGCGTGGGGATTAAGTTTCCCAGTTTCTAGAGTTCTCCTTTATATAGTTTTCAAATCATGGTTTGCAATCCAAGTTACCTTGGTAATAAAGCATTCAATAATCACCGTTAGATGAAAAACCTGATTCAACCAAGCTAATATATTTCAACCATTAGATCAAACTTAGTTTGTTACACAAAAATGAAATGTGCCCTCATTTAGGTTTATGTAACCGTACCCAAACGTGTACACCATGTTGACTCAACAGTAGTTAACCGAAGTTATCCATATGATCACTCTCATTTAAACCTTATTCATCTTAACCATAAATAGTTCAAATGACTCAACTGAAACTAGCTAAAGAGCTGTTCAATTGCTATATTCTCATAGAAGTATACAAGAACACAATTGAAGAAAAATCGGTTTGATTCACTCGAATCAATTCATGAACATTATACGGTTTGCAAAGATTGCATTCCTTATTTTATAAATATTTAAGTTCATGTACACAACCGATTTTAGAAAGTAACCAACTCAAGTATGCAAACGGGTACGCATACTTAAGTAGCCGGACCGAGTTTGGTTACGCCAGTACGCGTACGGATGCGCATACCAAATCACACTTCCAAACTCCAGCGAAAATTCACGGACGTGAAACTTCCGCCAGTATGCGTATGGGTACGCGTACTTTCCCAGACATCCAACAACTGCCAGTACGCGTACGAGTACGCATACTTCAAGTTCCCGGTGTTGGACTTATACACAAATGTGAGAACACACTATGTTTATATCCAAATATGGATACTTGATTCTAAACTCTTTATTTCAATCATTGAAACTTTCTTAGAGGATGACAATAGCCATTTTCACACACGATTAGCATCAAAGCAATTTTCAAGATATTGAAATAATCATAAAGAAATATTCCAAGTCTACGCCAAATGATTGTATCACAAAAACCATGTAAGATGTTTACTCGGTAATTTTCACATGATCATATTATGACTTTCGTCAAGAATATAAGATGAAATTGGTCGAAGCGAAAGCTTGCAACCACATATTTCGAGAAATGTGTAAGCGAGTTAAACTCAGTTCAAAATCTCAAATGTGTATAATAGAAAACTATATCGTAATACGACTTATGTCTCAATGTAGGAGATAGAGTAGAAATAGACTTTCCAAGTGATAGATGAGTTTCAGTCTCCACATACCTTTTGTTGATGAAGTTCCACAAGCTCCCCTTAGTAGTTCTTCGTCTTCAAATGATGAACGCCGTGAAGTCTAATGCTCAACTACACAATCTATGTCCTAGTACGAGACATCTATAAGTAGGCTAGAAATCAAGACTTATAGTTTTGATCACTAACATTGACAAACATGCTTGAGATAGCAACGCATGCGAGTTCGACCGAGTAGTGCTCTTACAATCTCCCCCTTTATCAATTTTAGTGACAAAACTATCAATACATATGGATTACAAAACAAATAAAAACTTTGTAGCTTCTCATCCAAATGCTTGATCTCCTTGGCATCTTCAACAAGACTCAAAATCTTATTCACTTCTAAGTACTCCGTGATTCTAAACGTGTTCAACTCAGCATCATAGTTGTTGAAGATCAGTAGCAATAACAATGAGAAAATAAGTGCTCTCAATTATTGTTATACAGTGTCATAGTACTATTACACAACATCAAAGTTCAATTGCATCACAACTTTGACAACAATACTATGGTGATATGTATCACTTCCCCTTAGTCAATACTTCATCTCGACATGAAAACCACTCCCCCTTACATAATGTTCCGTAAACCATATGTATTTGTAGTATGAAACTACACATTAATTCTCCCCCTTTTTTCAATACAAATTGGCAAAGGTAGGGAATGTTTGTGAGTTTGTGAAGAGCTCTGCGAATTGGTTATAACTCAGGCGAAAAATCGGTCCGACTCAGCTTCATTAAATTCTTCGATCTACTTCGTCCTACACAATTTGCTTCATTAATTCAGGTATTTTTCGATTCATTACCAATGATCGTTGTTAATAATTCCACTTTTACTTACCATTCAAGAAGGATTAAATCAGGTGAGTTTTCTGGATCTACTTCAAAATCAGATGAATTTAAACCTGATGATCTTAATCATAGTCCTTCTGAATTTGTATCCTTCATTCCTGATGAGGATATTGATGAAATCTTAGAGGAATGGAAATATAGTTTGATTGGGCGATTAGACCTAGTTAAGCTCAAATTTGGGGTTGCTGAATCATCGTTAAGAAGACAACGGAAAACTTCAGGTAAATTTCAATTAATTCCAATTGGAAAAGGTTACTTCATCATTAAGCTTGAGAATGAATTTGATATGAACTTGATATGGAATGGAGATTGGGAAGTTGAATCACAAGATCTTAAACTAAGAAAATGAGAACCGAATTTTAACCCAGAATCTCAAAAAACTTCTATGGCTTATGTTTGGGTACAACTCCCTGGTCTAAGCATAGAATACTGGAAGGAGAAGATTCTGATGAATATTGGAAAGTCTTTGGGTAGACCAGTAGGGGTTGATCAAACAACCCTCAAGAAGGAAGCAGACTTCTATGCAAGTATCCTGGTGGAAATGGACTTAGCAAAAGAAATTCCTAGCAAAATCAGTGTTAAATCCAAGTATGGCATATTTGAACAAGCATTAAATATTCCTAATATGCCAAAGTTTTGTTATCATTGCAAGATAGTAGGCCATCTCACAGCAGAATGCAGAAACAAAAAAAGGGAGCACGAATCATCAATTGGTGAAACTGTGAATCAACCTAAGCAAGTTTGGAGAGTAGTGACTAAAAAGAAGACAATTCCTCAAGTGGGTTTTGATATCTGTAATCATGTTGATCCAGTGGAACCAAGCTCTGTCTCTGGGGAACCAAGTACTCCAAATTTACAAGTGTTAGAATCTACACATAACATATCTAACAATTCAGGTAAATTTCAAGTGCTACGGGAATTGAATGATGAAATTTTTAATTCAAATATTGAGTTTCCAGCTCTATCAGTAGAGAAGCTTCTAAATGAAGCTGTTGGTGCTCCTGCCATTAAATAAATTAGCACAATTATACCTCCAATTGGTAGACAAGCTTCAAGTGAAAATGTACCTAAATTTTTAAACAGAAAAAAATACAGGGGAGCACAGTTACTACAAGACAACAAGCTGCAAATTTGGTGATAAATGGTGGAAAAAGAGAGTTATTGAGAAGAATCTCTTCTCAATCTCAAACTTCTAAATAAAAGTATTTTTCTGGAATTTCAGAGGCCTGAGAAGAGTAAGGGCCAGAGATAAACTTAGGAGTTTAGTAAAATCTTTTAATCCTTCATTAGTTATTCTTGCAGAACCAAAAGTGCACTATTCTTCAGAATTCTGCAAAAAGTTGAAGTTATCAGGAATGCATTATGAAGCTATACACAACTCAAGAAATGGTAATAAAGGTAATATTTGGATTATGTGGAGTTCTTCAATTCAGAAACAAAAAATAGTACTCTCATTTGAACAATCAATAACAGTAGAAGTAGGAGATTCTTTAATAACTGGTATTCATGCTGCATCCTTAACAATAACTAGAAGAAGTTTATGGAATGATTTGGTTACAATTAGTAATTTAGAGAAGCCATGGTTAGTAATGGGGGATTTCAATACTATTATGATAGAAGATGAAAAGAATGGCGGACTAAAGCCTCTGCTGATATCGATGTTAGAATTTAACAATTGTCTTCATAGATGTGGTTTGATCCAAGCACCAAAAAATGGTTTGAAATTTTCATGGTGTAATAATAGAGCTGGTAAAAAGAGAATTGTATGCAATATAGACGGAGCTTCTTTTAATGATAAATGGTTAGAAAAGTTCTCAAGTTGGGATACAAAGTTGGTAGTAGAGGAATTTCAGATCGTAGTACTTTATATGAAAGGACTGCTGACATACCAAATCCTAAGAATACTCCATTTAGAGCACCGAAAGCTTGGAAAACTCATCCTGATTTTTTGAATATTATTACTAAGTCTTGGGAACAACATATTGAAGGAAATCCTATCTTTGTTTTTATGAGTAAAATGAAAAGACTAAAAGTTGACTTGAAGGAATGGAACTGGTCAGTTTTTGGAGATGTTAATAAGAAGCTTAAGCATATAGAAGATGAATTAATGATATCTACTGCAGCATTAGATAATAATCCTTCAGATATCGCATTATTGAATAATCTTGTTACTGCAAGGGGTAAACAAGAAGTTTTACTACAGCAACAAAGAGAGATTGTGCAGCAAAAGTCAAGAGTGAGTTGGTTAAAAGATGGAGCATCTAATTCAAGATATTTTCATATCCAGGTGAAACTAAGACAAGCTCAAAGTATGATAACAGAACTTGAAAATGATGCAGGAGTTATTCTCACTGATCAAAAAGAGATTGCAAATGAGTTGGTAAATTATTATGAAGCAAAATTCAAATATCAAGATGTTAATATAGATGAAAGTATTTTTACAAGTATTCCTAGTGTTATTACAAGAGAAGACAACATCATGATAAATCCCATTCCTTCTGATGAAGAAATAAAAGTTACAGTCTTTGAGTTGAATCCTGAAAGTGCTTCAGGTCCTGATGGGTTTGCAGGATGGTTTTATAGACTCTCATGGGAAGTAATTGGTCATGAATTCACAAAGGCAGCAAATGTTTCATTCCAAACGAATTAAATGCTAACTTCCTAAAATTACTCCCAAAAGTGAATAATGCAAAGAAAGCTAAGCAATTCAGACCAATTGGATTTATGAACTTCAATTTCAAAGTTTTTACCAAAATTTGGGCTACAAGGTTGGAGAAGGTAATAAACAAAAATAGTGTCCCCTCAGCAAGGAGCTTTTATAAAAGGAATAACAATTCAAGAACAAGTTGCTCTTGCATCTGGGATGATAAATGAAATTGAAACAAACAGGAGAGGTGGAAATTTTGGTTTAAAGTTTGATATCACTCAAGCATATGATTCCCTTAGCTGGAAATTCTTATTTCATGCATTAGACAGTTTTGGTTTATCAGATAAAGGTTTGCACTGGCTACAAGTCCTGCTACAATATGCAAGAGTATCAGTGTTAGTCAATGGAGGGCCTGAAGGTTACTTTTCAGTTGGTAGAGGCTTAAGACAGGGTGATCCACTGTCACCCATGCTCTTTGTCATAGCTGAAGATATCCTTAGCAGAAATATTACAAAAATGATTCAAGATGGCAGTTTGAAAGCTATGGTGAACAGAGGAGGTGTGCAACCTTCACACATATTTTTTGCTGATGACATCTTCCTATTTTGTAATGGTGAAAAAAGGAATGTTAGAAAGCTAATGAATCTTCTTAACAAGTATCAATATGCATCAGGGCAATAAGTTAATCTGGATAAAAGTAAGTGCTTCATGGTGGTACTTGCCAAAATAAAAGAGTGCAAATTTATGAAGAATGTAATGTAGTTTTGGCTGATTTTCCAGACAAGTACTTGGGTGTAATTTTGATGCAAGGCAGTGTTAAAACTCAACATGTATGGAGTGTGGTAGATATGATGCAACAGAGATTGGCTGGTTGGAAAGGTAAGGTGTTATCATTTCAAGAAAGACTCATACTAGTTAAATTTGTTCTGAGTAGATTTCAATATATTCAATGCCAGTGTACAAGTGGCCTAAGAGGGTAGTAAAGGAGTGTGAAAGAATAATTAGAAATTTTTTTTATGGTCAGGGGACACTGCAACTAGAAAAATGATAACCCTGGAATGGAATAAGACTTGTTCTCCAATAAGTGAAAGTGGTCTTGGACTGAGAAGACTTGAGATCATCAATAAAGCTCTTTTAACGAAGCTACTTTGGAGAATTCAAAATGGTACTGATGATTGGTCAAAAAAAATTCAAGCAAAGTACAAGAATAAAAATGGTGAATGGATTACTTATTACAAGAAATCATCAATTTGGCCAGGAATAAAGTGGATAATAGGTGAAGTGGAGGAAAACACTAGATGGATTGTTGGAGATGGAAGTAATATTTCTGCTTGGAAAGATAAATGGGTGATGGATAAAACACTACAATAACTGTACCCTGAAAATGCTTATATGTTACAGTTCCCAGATATGAAAGTCTCAAACTTTATACTTGATGGTGAATGGATTGTGCCAACTGAGCTCATGGAAATGATTAATATAAATGATTTACCAGTAGTTAGTGAACATGGAGACAATAGGATATGGACTGGAACCATGGTTTTTAAAAGCGTACGCTTCACGCTTCGGAGTGTACGCTTCGCTTCAAATTTCAGCATTTCGCTCCGAAGCGGTCATGTGAAGCGCATCTTTCATGAAACGTACGATTCACGCTTCAGAGCATACGCTTCGCTTCAAATTTCAGCATTTCTCTCCGAAACGGTCATGTGAAACGCATCTTTCATGAATCTTTAAATTTTTCGCATAATTTTTAAAGCTTTTAAAAGAAAAGTATGAATGTTTTAAGGGGGAATTGAATTCCCCACCTCTCACTCGTCTGGAGTAGGTTGAACTGGTGTACACACACTTTGTTTTTAATAGAAATTACTTATATAAAATTCATATAAATATTATCTTCCTAATAAATTTATAATTACTAGTTACAACTAATTTATTTATAATAAAACATCCGCTTCAAACATTAACCATGAAGCGAAGCTTCACGCTTCAACATATGCATCGCTTCCTAAAAATGAAAAACGCTTCACGCTTTCAATACCTTGACTGGAACTATCACAGGTCAATTTACAGTAGCTTCAGCAATGGAAGTCATGAGACAAAAATTTCCGCCTCTTCATTGGACTAAAAAGGTAGATCTATTTATTCTAGTATTTCTAGTAATATTTGGAAACTAGGTAGAAATATTGTGCAACTGATAATAATATGAGGAACAGAAAACTTCAATATGGTATCAAGATACATATTATGTAGAAAAAGGGAGGAAACAAGAGACCACATGCTTTGGTATTGTAATTATAGTGAGATCATTTGGAATTGGCTTGGTGGCATTTTTAACTTTAAAAATCCAAGGTCTTTTGAGAATATCTTCCATCTAGAAAAAACAAGAGTCCAGCTATCAAAGAAATATGGTTGTTGAATGCATTTATCACTGAAGGAACTCTGTTTTTTGAGAAATGATTGCATTTATGGTAAATGGAAATGTGATCTCAATGCCACTAAGAAAAGGATAATGAAAGTCATATTTGACAGTGATATAAGAATGAAAGCACATATGTGGAATAGTCAATATGATCTGCAAATCCTCAAGATGTTTGGATTGAAGATCAGAAAGGTGAAGAGTTTGATAATCAAAGAAGTTTATTTCCAACTACCAAGTCAGGTTAAATTATTACTCTGCTGTGATGGTGCCTCTAGAGGAAACCCATGTATGTCTGGTTATGGTATAGTTGGGAGAACTCACACAGGTGAATTTGTGATTGCAATTTCAGGAGGAATAGGAATATCTACTAATTTCTATGCAAAGGTCTTTGCAATACTAATTGCAGGAGAATGGGAAGTACATAATGGATTTCAAGAACTTGTCTTCAGAACAGATTCTCAAGCAGTTAAGAATGCATTCCACAGTACGAGACTTCCTTGGTTTGCAATAACAAGATGGGAGAAGATATGTGCTGAAGTGTTATCTTGGAGCTTCACTCATAGTTACAGAGAAGTTAACTTCTCTGCTGACAACATGGCAAAAAGGGGAGCTGCTCTTGGTAGGGGAGAAAAAAGAGTCTAAGATAGTAAACCAGCATTCTTGGGCTGTCTGGAAAGCCCAGACCAAGTCTATTTTAGATTTTGTTAAAAAGCCATATAATGGGCTTCTTTTTGATCTTTTTTGCTTTTACATTCCTTGAGTTGTAATTCTTTTGAACTCCTTTGGTTATTAATAAAATTTTATTGTTAAGCAAAAAAAAAATTTGGCAAAGGTACGAAAACTAGTGGGATCCTCATGAAATTTTCATAGAGATACTTCATGACCAAAAGAGAATAACATACCAACTTATTTAGATGCAATCATAAATCCGAAGCTAAATGCATTCATCAAGGAGTTTATAAAATACAAGATAACCCTACAATATTCCACAACCGCACTCCCCACAAAGATTTGATAATAAATCACAAGTTCAAAAAGAACTCTCCCTCATAAAATGGCATTCCCGAAAGAACATCAAAGGCGACCTTGCTTTTACAAGAAAATAAGGATTTCTTTGGATATAACCAAATCACATGAAAACATGAATTTGAATTCAAAAATCTCAATTGAATCAACTACAAAAATGATCAATTCAATTGGCCATGCTCTACATAAGGGAACTTATGGAGCAACACAGTATATACACAAAGATGTGTATCGGAGATAGACCAATACTATGGAATAAACAAGGATGCATTCTATTTTTCATCACTATTTGCACAATGACATATAATAGACTTAATCCTTGTAATCAAAAGTTCATCCTTTCTTCCATCAATATTTGCATAATGACATAAAAGGCTTAACTTTTGTTTGTCAAAAGTTCATTATATCTTTTATCAACACTTTCATATCGACATGTAATAGAGATAACTTTTGAACACGTATGGGACAGTCAAGGTTCGCGGACGTAAACAACATATCTCATAACAATTTGCAATATAAAACCATAAAGATTAAAATTGCAAAAATCATCTTCCAAATAACTTAAAATTTAAATAAATAAATATAAAAACATTGAAGATGGAAACGTTGGAAATATCTATGTGTACTCACAATAATGGCTATTCCAAACCCTAGTAATCCTTCTAAAAACACAAGAAACAAATTCTCATAATAAGTTTTCTAGAAGAATAAACAAAAACACACTCTAAAAACACAAAGAGACTCCACAAGCAAAGATCAGAGTTCAGGTACAGAGATTTCACTGGTACCAAGATCTTCAAGCTTGTGACAGACAGAATTGACAGCATCTTCAGACACGACATTGAGACGATCCTTAAGTCGTGTCTTCATTAGAGTAAGTTCGGTTTATCAACTTAGTTCTTAACCCATTTATCTCTTTTAGAGTGTTAACAAGCGACAGCTTTGCATCGTTAAACTGGCATATAAAGTTTTGAACGACTTCATTAGAAATCTATACATTATCCTCAATATCTGAGAAGTTATCAAGAGATTGAGGAGATGTGTCATCAACTTCCACTAGAGTTCCTTTCTCCTCCTCTTTGAGTTAGTGACCAATACCCTTATCAAGAAAACCTCTTGGAAAATTACAAGTTCCCGATGAAGATGCCATTATTGACGAAAAAGCAGCCTGGAGTATGCGTACTTTTCAAAAACAGGGTTTGCTATTTATATGGTTTCACAGGAACCCAGAGAATAGGGTTTCCAAAGTCGGTCTGTGACATGTAATATGATACCCGTACGAACACAAACTTGGCCCATTATTCATAAAAGATTCAAGTAGAGAAAGACTCAATTAAGAAGGCAGTTTAACGATGATATTTGGCTACGTGAGAAATTTCACAGATCTTAGCTCAATAAATTTTCCATTCTCATAGGAGATAAATTTAGAGCATAAGAGTAGTAATTTTGACAAAAACAAAATTTCAAGAAGAAATTAAGAAAACAAGAAATTGTCAAAGAAAACTCAAATACTTATGCATAGATGTTTGTGAATGATCATCTAGCTAAGAACGATAAGAAAATAGCATAGAGAATCATAAAACATCTTGCCATCAAGTATACCTGAATAATTCTCACTCTATCAGGATTTTTTTTTTGAGAGTGAGGTTTCAACCTTGTGATTAATTAGCACAAGTATGAGCTTTCTGCTCATTAAATGAACGTGGTTTACGGTTAAACCTCTTTCTCCCGATCTTTAAAGAAAAACCGTTATGATGCGAAAAGTTATCATAAAATTTTTTATCATCAAAATATGATGCATAGTTTTTATTCTTACCTGAAGGTTTTTTCCCAGAGGGAATTGACAGCATGTTGATGATTTCTTTATATCCTTCAATTATCATTTTTAGGTTGTCTTCCATACCTCCATTTTGCCTCCTTCTTCTGGTACCTTTTTCACATCATGAACAACATTATCTCCCTTTTTGGAAGAAGAAAAACCATGAGTTCTTCTTGAACGAAAAGTGTTGGGGAGTCTGTTAAGTTCTTGAACATTTGAAGAAAACTTTGAACTGACTTTCCTGGCAGGAAACACAGGGTGAGTACTAAAACCAATTGATTTAGATATACGAATGTCAGTTACACCTTTGAGAATTAGATCTAAGGTGTGTTGAATACGAATAATAGAATTGTCATTCAACCAGGATTTCTTCTTTTGTTCAACATGACCTTTTGAATTACAAAAGAGAAATACTTTTTGATCACCTGAGTGATTAGATATAACAAACCCAACACCATATTTGGGAGACTTTCTTCCGTGTTATGTGGATATTCCTTGATAAGATGAGCACAAGAGCACATCATTTTCAACAGGAAGGAATTTTGGTTTTGCTTCTGAAACTGATTCTTTTACAGTCAAATCAGAAGCAATAGGTACGGTGGACTCTTTAGAACAATCTTGTAAGGAGAGTTTACTTAAGAGATGTTCAATTTACAAAGCATCCTTTTTGAGTCTTTCCTCATGTAGAGTTCGTGAAGAACAGACTGAGACAACTTCCTCTTAAAGGACCTTTAGACGAGAGTCACGCTTATTTACCATACCATCAAGGACATTGACTTTGTGTTTCAATCGATTGACATCATCTTCTTGGATTCTAACGAGTTTTAGAATCGTTGCACTCTCTTTGGATGCATTCCTTTCAACTTCAGAGTCAGACTCTTCGGTAAGTTAGTCAAGGTAACACTTGCCAATGTACGTATATTTCCTCAGAACACGAGGTTCTTCTATATTCGAGATTTAAAAATCTTTCTCTTTAATAGACTTCATAGAAACAAAACTTTTATTTTTGGCGATGCGTTTGTCAGAGACAATATCGTCCATCCTCAGATCACTACAAACACATACTTATAAGGTCTTTAGCGTGTTTGCCTGCTCTGATACCAACTGAAAATGCGAGGGTATAACAACCATACCCAACAATTAGTTTGGAAATCTGAGAGGACTTACTCCAATATACTTTCTAGAGAATCAACTAGACAGTCAGACTCAATCTAGAGAAAAGTATATCAAAGAGTTTATATCTCTAACTATTAATTTAATCTGCAATCAGCAAATAGAAATCTGCGAGCCCGACTGAATATAAGAGAAATAACTTGAACTGTACCAAAGACCAATGTTCAAGGATCAATCAATTTCAATCAACTACCAAAGGTTGGATATCCCAATTGATCGATTCAACGCACAACCTGTGATATTTCAATTATTTAATAGCACATAATGCGGAAAAGAAATAACACAGACACCAGAATTTTGTTAACGAGGAAAACTGCAAATGCAGAAAAACCCCGGAACCTAGTCCAGTTTGAACACCACACTGTATTAAGCCGCTACATACACTAGCCTACTACCAATGAACTTCAGACTAGACTGTAGTTGAACCCTAATAAATGTTACACTGATTCAAGGTACAATTGTGCTCCTTACGTCTCTGATCCCAGCAGGATACCACACACTTGATTCGATTAGCTGATCTCACCCACAACTAAGAGTTGTTACGACCCAAAGTCGAAGACTTGATAAACAGAATTGTCTCACATAGAAAAGTCTATTGGTATAGATAAATCCGTCTCCCACGGAAGTACCTATGAGGTTTCGTTCCGTCTTTTGATAAATCAAGGTGAACAAGAACCAATTGATAAACCAGACTTATATTCCCGAAGAACAGCCTGGTATTATCAATCACCTCACAATAATCCAAATCGTATGATGGCGAAACTAGATATTGTGGAATTACAAACGATGAGACGAAGGTGTTTGTGACTATTTTTTATCTTGCCTATCGGAGATTAAATCTCGAGCTAATCTTAGAGAAGATAGTACTCAAACGATAGAATCGGGCAAGATCAGTACACGCAACTACAAAGAAAATAGTTTGGTCTGGCTTCACAATCCCAATGAAGTCTTTGAAGTCGTTAACCTACAGGGTCTCGATAGAAACCTAAGGTTAAAGGAGAATCTACTCTAGTTGATGCAACTAGTAACACACAAGAGGTGTGGGGATTAGGTTCCCCAGTTGCTAGAGTTCTCCTTTGTATAGTTTTCAAATAAGGGTTTGCAATCCAAGTTACCTTGGTAACAAAGCATTCAATAATCACCGTTAAATGAAAAACCTGATTCAACCAAGCTAATATCTTTCAACCGTTAGATCGAACTTATATTGTTACACACAAATGAAATATTCCCTCATTTAGGTTTATGTAACCGTACCCAAACGTGTACTCCATGTTGACTCAATAATAGTTAACCGAAGTTAGCCATATGATTACTCTCATATCAACCTTATTTATCTTAACTATAACTAGTTCAAATGACTCAAATGAAACTAGTTTAAGAGCCGTTGAATTGCTATATTCTCATAGAAGTATACCAGAAAAAAATTGAAGCAAAATCGGTTTGATTCACTCGAACCAATTCGTGAACATTATAGCCACGATTTGCAAAGATTGCATTCCTTATTTTATAAATGTTTAAGTTCATGTACACAACCAATTTTAGAAAGTAACTAACTCTAGTATGCAAACGGGTACGCATACTTAAGTAGCCAGACCGAGTTTGGTTACGCCAGTATGCGTACGGGTGCGCATACCAAATTGTAAATGGGGAAAAACGATTTGTTGTTTTACGGAATTGAGGAGACGATAGTGCGGAGGAGACTCCTTGAACCGATCAAATGCTCAACCTCACATAGATGCACTGCAAGAAGGGAGTGATTTAAGTTCGAGAGATCAATCTGTAAGACTCCGGCCTAAATAAAGACAATGGTCGTTCCAGAGTAAATTCAGTAACAAGAGATGATGGGTCGATCTGTATGAGGGAAGCTGAGAAATGTGTGAGATCAAAGATTGTAGGTGAGTTGGGTATTCTGCATGAAGAAATAAAATAAGTTCTGATTGATTGAATTTGCTCTGTTGAGAGTAATTGCTCAGACGTTGAGTTGTTAATCTCGTGTTGTCTGCTTGACGAGATATTGTCTTGTCCTTTCAATCATGATTCAGAGACTTATTTATATTTCCAGAATTGTAAACACCTTGATCCCATGAAGTGTGACAGTTGCTGGAGTCAAAGAGTGGGGAAGTGGAAAATCGTGTCAAAACCAGTTGCTCATCGTGCAGAGACTTGGTTAATTTTCCACCCACTACTTTGCTAACTCCTCCAACTGATTGCACGACTTGCTCACATTCTCATTGTGTGTATGAACACACGTGCCATAGACCGCCAGACCAAAACCCTAGTTAATATCCCCCATGTGACACGATTGATATCGCGTGATTGTGGAGTCAGTTGCTGACTTTATGAGATGATGAGTCCTTGTGTTGTTGAATCGAACGTGATTTGAAAATGTTCAACATGTCTGCTGAGACAAAATTATATTTTCGAATAAATGTTGATAACTTAAGGTGACCAAATGTTGCTGAATTGTTGAATATTGATAGTTGAACCAATATTGCTCGTTTGAGCAAGTGTTGCTCGTCCGATGAATTGTTGGTGTCAGGACCAAATAAAATAAAATATTAATTTAATATACTGGCAGCTAGGCCGAGCATAATAATAAAAGTGTTGATCACGAGATCATCATAAAATTATTAGTATTTGAATCTTCTCAGAATTATGTTTTGCAGAGCTCTGGATTCGAAACCCTAATTTTTGATCAATTGATGATTTATTGAAAATAAATTGAAGGAGGGACCGGCTACATGGGATGACGAATCGACCATGTAATGCCCAGATGCTCAGATGAGCAAAATACCAAAGTCTCCTGAAGACCAGTTGGTGAAAGGATGATTAAATGCTGGTTTAATCATTTATTAAAATAATGCTCGTGTGAGCGTTAGGTAGTAAAACCTGATTATGGAGAGATGAGGGACCGACTAAGGGGTCATGGGACCGGCTCTTGGTGGTCGTGGGACCAGCTGATGGTCGTTTGAGCAAACTCCCAGTTGTTTGAGAAGAGTTTGGACCCAATATGAGCAATTCAGCAAATTAGGTCAAAATTATTAAAACATGTGGGACCGGATATTTGCAAGCCCAAGGAGACATGCCCATCATAATGTCCGTGTCCCAGTCCTGAGAGTTTTGATATTTTCTGATGCGCGTTTGAAAAACATTTTGAGAAAATATGAAGGATTCAGGGTTTCGCTGAAACTAGGGAATCTTCATGAGATGATGAAAAATAATTAATAAAATAGGAGATTGCAAGCTGTGGGACCGGCCACGGCTAGGGCATGGCCGGCCAGCTAGCAAGCTCGGTCCCGTAGCACCTTTCCCAATTTTATGTATTTTCCATGATGTGAGAGAAATATCATGAAACTGAGGAATTTCCATGAGATTATGGAAATAATAATAATAAAATAGGGAGTCATGAAGTGTGGGATCGGCTATGGCCAAGGCATGGCCGTCAGGCGAAAGAGATCGTCCCAAGGCACTTTTCCCACTTTTATAATTTTTTTCATGATTTTTAGAGAAATATCATAAAATCAAGAGGTTTGTTGAAACCAAGGAATTTGTTGAAATCAGGGAGTTTCCATGAGATGAGGGAAACATAAAAAATAATAAAGTAAAAGGCGTGTGGGACCGGCTAGGGCATGACCAGCCGGCTAGGGCCCGGTCCCACGAGTTTCCCTGACTTTATATTATTTTTCATGACTTGAAGGAAATTTCATGAATTTAAGGAGCTTTCATGAAACGAAGGATATTTGCTCAAATGAAGAGATTTTCATGAGATCAAGGAAAATAATAAAAATATGATAAAATATAAAATTGGTCTTGGGACTGGCCACGGCACGACAAGCCATATGGTGGGCCCAGTCCCCAGGCGCCTCAATTAATATTTTATTGTTTATTATTTTCTTCCTATTTTGCATAGGTTCATCATTCCTTCGTGTTTTGGAATGCTCGTTAGTGCATTCAGGTGCTCGTTTGTGCATTATTGCTTAGTACACTTGCACCATTTTGGTCGGGGCTTACTCGATAGCGGCTCAGATGCCCGCACGTTGAATATTTATCACTAACCCGTGGAATTTTGCTGGGAAGAACCACAAATTGAAGTGACGAAATATTACGGAGAATCGTAGAATATTGTTGAATATTCAATTAACGATTAGAGATAATTAATTGATGGCTCTATACTAGCAGGCATGCTGTCTAGGAGCATTACTTATTTTAGAATTGAGAGATATGAGCTTGTTGAAACGTCATATCTCTTTTATATAGTCAGGGAAAACCTTGTTGCATCCTGAAGACGTTATTGCTCTATGCTAGCAGGTAAGCTGTCTAGGAGCCGTCCAATCATTAAGATTTTATACACATGTCTTTTATATAGTCAGGAAAAACATCGTTACATCCTGAAGACATTGTCGCTATATACTAGCAGGCAAGCTTTGTAGGAGCCGTCCAATCGTTCGATTCTATATAAAAGTGATTACTGAAATTGCTCAGTATTCATGAAATATGTCGTTGCCTCAGTTGAGAGACTGCATATTCATGTATGCTCTGAGAGAAGTATACTCAGTCAGAGACTCTTGTGGCATGAGCTTTCATGCTTCGATAATAGACATGAGCCTCAATACTCATCTGATTGCTGGATCAGGAATATGTAAAGTTATGGTTTTACGATTTTAGCCTTTGTCGAAAATCCACCATCAACACAAATCACACTTCCAAACTCCAGAAAAATTTTACGAACGTGAAACTTCCGCCAGTATGTGTACGGGTACGCATACTTTCCCAGGAATCCAACAACCGCCAGTACGCGTACGGGTACACATACTTCAGGTTACCGGTTTTGGACTTATACACAAATGTGAGAACACACTATGTTTATATCTGAACATGGTTACTTGTTTATATCCACACTATATTTCAATCATTGAAACTTTCTTAGAGGATGACAACGGCCGTTTTCACACACTATTAGCATCAAAGCAATTTTCAAGATATTGAAATACTCATAACGAAGCATTTCAAGTCTACGCCAAATGATTGTATCACACAAACCATGTAAGATGTTTACTCGATTTTCACATGATTATATTCTGACTTTCGTCAAGAATATAAGATGAATTTGGTCGAAGCGAAACCTTGCCATCACATATTTTGAGAAATATGTAAGAGAGTTAAACTCAGCTCGAAATCTCAAATGTGTGTATAATAGAATACTATATAGTAATACGACTTATGTCTCAATATAGGAGATAGAGTAGAAATAGATTTTCCAAGTGATAGATGAGTTTCAGTCTCCACATACCTTTTGTTGATGAAGTTCCACAAGCTCCCTTTAGTAGTTCTTCGTCTTCAAATGATGAACGTCGTGAAGTCTAATGTTCAACTACACATTCTATGTCCTAGTCCGAGACATCTATAAATAGGCTTGAAATCAAGACTTATAGTTTTGATCACTAACATTGACAAACATGCTTGAGATAGCAACGCATGCGAGTTCGACCGAGCAGTGCTCTAACATATTGTGTTGTATCCAGACAATGGTTAATTGTTCTAAACTCTTATTTCAATCATTAAAACATCCTTAGAAGACGACAATGGCTGTCTCACACATACCGTTATCTTATAAGTAATTTTCAAGTGATCGGATGATCAATACTAAACATTTCGAGTCAACATCAAATGCATGTCTCAGACAAATAATGTAAGATGTGTCAAGGCAATTTTCACATGATCATCTTTTGACTTATTACATTTTAACAAATAGATTGTTTCCAACTAAACTCGCCAAGAATAATGATGAATGTAGCTAAAGAAAAAAGCTTCCAACACATATTTCAAGAAATAGATAAGAGAGATAAACTCGGCTCGAAATATCAAATGTTTATAATATAAAAGTCTATATAGATATACGACTTAGTCTTATTAGGAGATACAATAGAATATACTTCTGAGGATAAGTTTTAATCTCCACATACCTTTTGTTGATGAAGTTTCTCTAAGCTCTCATCAGTAGATCTTCGTATTTAATTGATGTACATCGTGAAGTCTAAAGATCAACTACACATTCTATCCTACTCCGAGACATAGCTATTAGTAGACTAGAAAGCAAGACTTATAGTTTTGATCACCTAAACTTGACAAACAAGCTTGATATAGCAACGCTTGTGAGTTCGACCGAGCAGTTCTCTAACAATTATAAATAAGGTGAATATCTGCCAACAGTTGTTTAGTACAGTGGTCAAGGCATCCCCTTTCATCCATAGTGCGTGCAGCAGGTAGGGGGATCGACTCCCACTAGGGAAGGTTGGATTCCTCATTTCACCAATTTATTTTATGGATGGAGCTGAGATAGGATCTTGTTGTTGGGGTGGCAGTTGGATTAGTAGTGGGGCTAATCCAGCTTGCTAGGTTTGCTCAGGGGGATGGATCTAGTTTTGCGGTATTAAAAAATAAAATATGGTGAATATCTATGTATAGAATACAATGGGATTTAATATTCTCTCCAGATTTAGTTGAAATATTGTTTAATTTCATCATCAAAACAATGAATTCAAGACGTTGTCATTAGAATTGACAGTGAAATAGATGAAATTTCAGTAAAGCTGAAAAAAGATCTTAAAATACTGATCTTTACGTTTGCCAACGTCACTGGAACAAATCATTAAAAATTATAACGCTCTAAAACAAAATTATTAAGCCACACAAAATGTTAAGATGTACGCAACCTGTTGACTTGAAGAAAAAAATTCTAAATCTAGATCTTGAATTTTGTCAGTATTATTGGAAAAATCGCCAAAAATCTAGCATTGATCTTGGCCAAAAACAACCTGCAGTTAAGCGGTCCATTGCTTGTCTACCTTACATTAAAGGTGGCCTGGGTATTATGTGTATCGAAATAATTAATACCATATCTAACCTTTGTCATATTTGGGACATTGTGTCTAATAAGTTGTTGATGGTGGTTTTTAGTTCAGGGATAAAATTGTAAAACCATGTATTTAATGCGCTGTCGCTCTGCAAAGAGACTGAGCCATTTACAGCCAATGAGTGCCCAGGCCTCTCTACCATGTATTGAGAAATTCAATATATTTATTCAGAATGGTGCATGTAGCAACAATACCAAACATTCTGTAAACTCTCGCCTGCATTGTTCATTAATGTATGGCTTATTGAGTATTTTTCCTATGTTGTGTTCCCCGGCTGAACCCTTAATATTGGTATGGCATGACAATTAGTGTTCACTCGCAGATGAGTAGCAAGAATTTTCCTAAGTATCAAGATTAGGGTCTGCATGAAAGTACTCAGTCAGAAGACGCGCTAACTGCTCTCTGAGGATAAAGTTAAAGAATTTTATGTCAAACACATAAAATTTATCAAATTTGTGATAGCTCACAAAATTCAAATTTTGGCCTAATCAATTTGCAAAAATTAGGATTTTTGCGCCCTGTGCACTATCTCGAACCCTGTTGGTCGAGGCCAAACCTAGGTAAGCTAGGAATTTAGTCCGTCGTGGACTACTATGAGCAAAGTCCTACCCAAAAAATCAAAAAACGAGAAGTAAAAGAGGAGTTGCGGAAAGTAGGAGCAACGACAAGGAGAGGCGTGGCCGCGCCACTTGGATGGCCAATTTGCCTCAACATGCGCCACCTAGGGCCGGCTGGCCACGCTCCGTGTTGATACTTGCCGGCCCCCTTTCCTATCGACCAATCAGATCGCTCTAAACCTTCCACACACACTTTTAAAGAAAGTTGGAAGTTGGTTGGTCGATGCGCCTAATTACTTAAGGAATCTAATCTAGACTGCCCATGTCAGTCTCAAAAAACGATCACGGCCACACGATTTGGCCACTCGATTTACCAAGCTTAGCCGCTCCCTAACGCGACCAGACAAGCACCACCATATACACTGGCGGCGCACCAATGCCTTGGTGATAGACACATTTTTGTGTCTAATTTGTCCTCAATGTATATATTGTTGTCTCTCGATTTTGTACTAATTTTTGTGTTTTATGTATTTGTAGGCATTTTTGGGAATAAAACATTTTTGGAAAAATCAGCTCGAAAAGTTGCCCGGGGCAACCTTGAAGGACAATTGTTATTCGGACTCTCAATATTGGTTAAAGGTCACCTCAGTTGGACACCTGCTATTCGCATCCCAGTTCAGGATAGGGGGACACCCTTCCTTCTTCTCAAATTCAAATAAACTTTTTGGCGGGAAAATATTTTTACTCTCTGGCAGATTTTCAATCAACAAAATGAAGGTGTTATAGGGAGATTAAATCGCTGAAAATTTGTGGTATTGTTCCTGGGACATTTAGAAATCTATTGCGAGTGTTGTGGTCGATTAAATTTGGCTAGAATTGGCTAGGGAATCCACGAACTAGAAACAGGGGAGAACGTGCAGAGAAGAATTATTCACGGGATTTCTTGTGTTTGCGTATGGCTGAGATGATCTGGGAGAGTTATAACTATTTTTTGATGCGTATAAAGTCTAAACAAGGGAAGAATCAGAGCTGGAAACGCGTGGAGAAATAAAATATCTCAAAATATTCTCTCTTCATTACCCGAGTAAAGAAGAATTATTTGGAGTTATTGTGAGGGATTTCAGCGTGCATGTTAGTATATAAAGGCTCCTTGGGTCGACTACCAGGGGTGTAGAGAGAATTGGGAGAGGTTTAGAGCACTACAGAGCAAGAAAATCCAAGTTGCAGAGATTCTGGTTCTGCTGCTGCTGCGAGGAGGAAGAACGTGAAGAACAGACTCTCCAAGACCGTCGTTTATCAACAGTAACATCGACTGTCCATCGTGGGTCGTAGTTCTTCAACGAAAACAGCACTTCAGCTTTGTCGTTGACTCTGGACGCCTTCTGTGGGTCGCAAAATTCTGTTTTACATCAATTTCTTGTCTTTCTCTTCATTGTAAAACACTTTTGAGCATCAATGAAATATTTTGAGAGGTTTTCCAACATGATGAGCGGCTAAATTCTTGGTGATTGAGGCAATGGAGGATCTATTCACTCATGTTTGATTGGTAACATTTTTATTTATAATTTCTTTAATTATTTACTTTATTTAATTCACTTGGATAAATATAAAAAAAGGATAAAATGGTTTTCTTAATTAGTTGTGAATCAGTTTGATGTTTTATGCTTAGAATAATTCTTTGATAAATCATGCTTAAGGATTACAACTTAATATTTGGACACCTTTTAAATTAAAAAGTGATTTAATAAGAAAAAGAGCTTAATAATAATTTCTGAAATATTATTTATAACCAATCAACTTGAAGTGGTAGTGAATCCTAAGCCTTAATCCTTCTAAAATCTTGACATTACTATTAATTTCCTTCATTTATTTATTTGTTTAAATCTTAAAAAAAAAAGAGTTACCTTCACAAGTTCGAAAAGAACCCAGTTTTCACCACTATCTACAACAACATTCGAAAATACATCAAATTTTTGGCGCCGCTGCCGGGGAGATTGTGACTAGTCTATCTAGAGACACTGAAAACTCTAAGTTTGGGGGTGATTATCACTTTCCTAGTGCTTTACCTTTAACTCTCAGAAAGTCCCTTCACATAGGACTTAATATCCATGCCTCAACCATCTTACAAGATTATCTTCATACTAGGTTTCCCCAACCTAATGATGTCCTGAAAAAAGTTCAGTCGTTAGAAACCCATCCTCTGGTTGATGTGGTTTGCCCAGGCTATGATACCCAGATTGACTTTGTTTTCCCACCAAATAGTTTTCTTCCAATTGTGGGAACGTATAGATTTCAAATGTGTCACTAATTAAGTTCTGAGACTAAGCCTAAGTACTTTAGGAAATTAGAATCGACACATTTGCTTCAGAATGACCACTACTCTGACTGTGGTCAACTTTGTAAGTCATACCTAATTGACTTAGAGGATCCTAAATTATTTAGGTTATTTTGTGACTCCAGGTTCTTATCTGAGTTTTTCCAGACTCTAGGACCTAATAATTTGGATCCTACCTATGAGGAAATGCATCCGAGGAAAATAGTCTATTTAGACCCCTTCATAGAACCTGAACCTGAACCGCAATTAGCGATAGTTATCCAGAAACTAGATAAGGGCATGCTAGTCTTGTACATTTTCTTGGTTCACTGCAGTTTCCTTTTGTCAGCTCTTTTTGGTTTTAAAGACCCACAATTATTCCGGCTACTGTTATACGGTTCGAGTTGACTAATCCTTGCTTAGTATGGCTGAAGACTTTAAACTTAGCACTTCTTGGGAGGTAACCCAATATTCATGCGACACGGTAATATCTTTCCTTAACTCTTTTGCTTCAAATGGTGACAGTTTCTCCTTGTTCATATGGTTTTAATTTTATCTTTAGGACATTGAGGACAATGTTAGATTTAAGTTTGGGGGTATGGGAGAAACATTTTAGTCGTATTTCTGAAAATTCTAGCGTCACATAGTACCCGGTTAGCTAAGTTTACATATTGTTTCTCACCGAAAAGATAGAAATTGGAATGCTAGAGATAACAACCTATTGAGACATTAGAGAAAAAGACATTGAGATCCTTGAAATTCAGGAGAGAACTTGTTCCTTTTAGAGGGTAACTGTGATGGACCTAACCATCCATGATGGAAAGGCAAGTAGGTCAGAAGGAAATGCCAAAAAGACAGAGCAACCTCACAATGTAGTCTTAGTTACTGGATTACGACTCTCTCTCAGTAGAAACTTATCATCATCAACAAGCGGAGTGACATCAAAATTTATGAAAAAGCTGAAGACGTTTAAGGTTTAGAAGCAACAATAGAAAAGAATAATTCAAAAATCAAAGTTGAAGACTTAGTTACAAGAAGTTACAAGAGCAAATGATATAAGTTGTTGAATTTCATGATATCAAGACATCACAAGTTGTGAAGATCCAAGTCTAAAGTCCTTCTCTCATGGCCATGTAAATTTTTGTTTCCAAAAAAAAAAAAAAAAAATGAAAAATGAAAAATGAAAAAAAAAAAAAAAAAACATCATTACGCTTTTTGTTCAATAAGGCCATAGGGAAGAAGAAATTTATAAGTCAAGCAAGAAATCGAAGAGAAGAGTTAATTGTCAAGGTTCTATGAGGTTCGAGAGTTTATCATCAACAGTTGAAGACCGAAGAAGACGTTATTTCTACTGAGCACTGTGAGAGAGTCGAAGAAAGATGCATTTTGGTTGCTTTGTTAGTCTGCTTTCAATCTGGCACAAGATCTTTCTAGCACTGGTTTAACTCATCACACGTAATTAGTCCAGCTATGTAGCAGATGTCCCTCTCATCTTTATCTCTCTCCTAATCTTATCCAGCTGTAAAGCAGCGGACGCATCTTACAATGTTTATCTAGCTGTGTAGCGGATATCTCTTTATCTAGCAGTCGTGCGGATGTGTCTCCCCTTTTCTTCAGTCAGCTTTAGAGCTGACACCTTTAATTTCTCTGGCATTCTAGTTACTTGGAGATAGGTTGAGAATATGTATGTCCTCATAGCTCTTTGGATACTTGTGACCAATTAGAAGTCATGGTTTTTGTGGGTACACCTCTGTTAAACCCACCCGAGATTAACTCGGTTTTATTTTTTAGTTTTGCTCGACGACTAGCAAATAATAAGTTTGGGGGTATTTGATAGACACATTTTTGTGTCTAATTTGTCCTCAATGTATATATTGTTGTCTCTCGATTTTGTACTAATTTTTGTGTTTTATGTATTTGTAGGCATTTTTGGGAAAATCAGCTCGAAAAGTTGCCCGGGGCAACCTTGAAGGACAATTGTTATTCGGAATCTCACTATTGGTTAAGGGTCACCTCAGTTGGACACCTGCTATTCGCATCCCAGTTCAGGATAGGGGGACACCCTTCCTTCTTCTCAAATTCAAATAAACTTTTTGGCGGGAAAATATTTTTACTCTCTGGCAGATTTTAAATCAACAAAATGAAGGTGTTATAGGGAGATTAAATCGCTTAAAATTTGTGGTATTGTTCCTGGGACATTTAGAAATCTATTGCGAGTGTTGTGGTCGATTAAATTTGGCTAGAATTGGCTAGGGAAGCCACGAACTGGAAATAGGGGAGAACGTGCAGAGAAGAATTATTCACGGGATTTCTTGTGTTTGCGTATGGCTGAGATGATCTGGGAGAGTTATAACTATTGTTTGATGCGTATAAAGTCTAAACAAGGGAAGAATCAGAGCTGGAAACGCGTGGAGAAAGAAAATATCTCAAAATATTCTCTCTTCACTGCCCGAGTAAAGAAAAATTATTTGGAGTTGTTGTGAGGGATTTCAGCGTGCATGTTAGTATATAAAGGCTCCTTGGGTCGACTACCAGGGGTGTAGAGAGAATTGGGAGAGGTTTAGAGCACTACAGAGCAAGAAAATCCAAGTTGCAGAGATTCTGGTTCTGCTGCTGCTGCTGCTGCTGCGAGGAGGAAGAACGTGAAGAACAGACTCTCCAAGACCGTCGTTTATCAACAGTAACATCGACTGTCCATCGTGGGTCGTAGTTCTTCAACGACAACAGCACTTCATCTCTGTCGTTGACTCTGGACGCCTTCTGTGGGTCGCAAAATTCTGTTTTACATCAATTTCTTGTCTTTCTCTTCATTGTAAAACACTTTTGAGCATCAATGAAATATTTTGAGAGGTTTTCCAACATGATGAGCGGCTAAATTCTTGGTGATTGAGGCAATGGAGGATCTTCACTCATGTTTGATTGGTAACATTTTTATTTATAATTTCTTTAATTATTTACTTTATTTAATTCACTTGGATAAATATAAAAAAAAGGATCAATGGTTTTCTTAATTAGTTGTGAATCAGTTTGATGTTTTATGCTTAGAATAATTCTTTGATAAATCATGCTTAAGGATTACAACTTAATATTTGGACACCTTTTAAATTAAAAAGTGATTTAATAATAAAAAGAGCTTAATAATAATTTCTGAAATATTATTTATAACCAATCAACTTGAAGTGGTAGTGAATCCTAAGCCTTAATCCTTCTAAAATCTTGACATTACTATTAATTTCCTTCATTTATTTATTTGTTTAAATCTTAAAAAAAAAAGAGTTACCTTCACAAGTTCGAAAAGAACCCAGTTTTCACCACTATCTACAACAACATTTGAAAATACATCACTTGGCCAGTCGAAATCCTTCTAACTCACAAGCGGAGCCACCAAACGTTTACCCAAAGAAGGTTGGCCGCGCGAATTACAAACCCTAATATCTATTAAGCGGCATTACATTACTTCCGTAAAACGATCTTGGCCGCTCAACTTCGCTAGCCGGATTGACCGGCCTAGATTCGACCTCAATCAACGTGCAAGGAGCGAATACGTTCACCAGCATCCCATCTATTGTGCTGTACGATCGAACAACTTCTAACGCGGTGTCAACACCAAAAACGTTGGCCCTAAAATAGGTTGGCCACACGGATTTTATAAAACCTAAATTAAATCAACGGCAGCCATTAACTGTCGCAAATCATCTCAACCGCCCAACTTCGCCAGACGAATTGGCCGGCCAAACTTCTATTCTAGGCGCCAAACAAGACGTGGCTGTGACCATTGGTCGCTCCTCTTTCATGAGAAACAATCGTCCAAGCAGTGGCCTTCCCATATGGCTCCCAAACGATCGCCCAAAAGGGGCTTATCGCGCTGCTTACATGAATTTTAAGGCAGCCATTAACTGCCGCAAATCATCTTGGTCGTCCGACTTCGCCAGCCTAATTGACCAGCCTAGATTAAATCTTAGGCGACCAATAAGATGTCATCATAGTCGTCAGCCATCACTCTCCCATAAGGACCGACCGGCCAACCTTTGGCGTGTATAAATGGCTCCTAGCAGCCTCCTGAAAATGGATGTTCATGCTCCTTTTAAGACATTAAGCTCCGCGACTGACTTAAGCGAGCTATACAACGATGCTTTACATGCATCGATTATTTTGAGCTGCTTGCTTAAAAGCGATGTTTTACATGCATCAAATACATACGATATTTTATGAGTATCGGCTTCACAAATAAGTTAGTTATTTAACCTAATAGCGTCACATGCTATTCTATGCGGGAAGCCTCATGACTTGGATCGTCACACACGAACCAGCTGCACATTTTTTCCACAAAAATGCTCGAGACATTAAACATGTCACAAACAGGGGGATACTCATTAGGGTATTGGTCTGACGGTTTACAGCGTGTGGCGTGCAACGCGCCCATTACGAGACAATGTCAGGAAAGGGCGGATGGTTAATTGCAGTAAGAGAATAGTGGGTGTAAGGCTGACCAGTCTTCCCTCATGATGGGAACGTGATGATCACCACTTTTACACAACCCCACTTCTCCGCTACTTAACTGTCTTCACTTCCTACGAGATCATGGGTACTCAACCATGACTTGTATAAATAGGTTTTCAACCTATTTCAACCGACAACGGAGTTTTGGTTATCAACACAAGTATTCAGAAGAACACCGAGAACTGATAGCTTACATTCCGTAAGCCAGTTCCATATTCTGATACAAGTCATAAAATAGCCACACCTTCAGAGTTGACCATTTTGATCTCAGCACCTTCTTCGCTTCCCTCCCTAAGATCAACCCTTCTCCTTCATTTTGTGATCAAAGCAAGACTGAAACGGCCATTTCTTGGTTTAGGACAGAATTGTACAGATTGATCTCTCGAATCTAAAGTACTCCCGTGCAGTGCATTTTTTTAGGGTTTAGATTCGTTTCTTGGCGGCACACCCAAATTTACCAAAAACTAGCAGAATCAGTTTTTACCCCAAAACATAAGCCTACCATCTGGGTTGTTTGGGTCAAATAAAATATGATCAAGGGAAAGGGATTTTGGTATCTTAAGCCACCAACGGATTCTTCATGGTGATGGAGGTGTATTCAGGACCACAAATTTGTAGCTAGCTCCTTTGTCTTGCAACCTGATGGGTAAGTGGAGAGAAAACCAATCTTTGGAAGGACATATGGCTCTCTCAAGGTAACTTACTAAGTATTTTCCCACATCATCCAAAGTATGACTTTATCCATCACTTGGATGCTTCTGTGTGCATTTTGTTGTGTAATTAGAGAATGGAATATATTCCCTAATCTGATGAATGTTCTAGGGAACCATTACCTGGATATTCTTAATGTCAAAACTGATCAGTTGATTAAGGATGAAGTTGTGCGGACAGCTTCTCAACCTGGGGACTTTACCCTCAAAGAAACTTAAAATTCTCTAAGAGTTCACGCTCCTAAGAAAGAGTGGTAGTCACTTGTTTGGTTCTCACACTGCATTCCCAGACAATGCTTTATAGTTTTGGTAGCTCTGTATAGAGGGTTAAAGACAAGATTTAAACTTCTTTTATGGGGTATGAAAATGGATCTTGTGTGTGTTTTATGCAACCTTATGATTGAGGATGACTTTCACCTGCTCTTTCAATGTAGTTACTCTTCTACCATTTGGTCTAGACTCTACCCCTTAATTGGATTAAAGACTTCAAGACACTCTGATTAGGATGTACAGATACAGTGATGTGTGACTCATGTTTCGGTTAACAATTTCGTAGGCACCTCGAAGAAATTAGCTTTTAATGCTTGTATTTATCATTGTGGGGTGAAAGAAATAGTAGAATATTCACTCAAAAATCACTTCCACCTAAGAGGCTACTACAACTCATATGTGTTAATGTAAGGATTCAGTTGTCCTTTATTGATATTGTTATGACAGATACCAATGATCATAGAAGTCTTGCTGCTTAATGGGGATTTTGACCTAACTTTACTCTCCCTAAGCATATTTTTACTACTTGGAGAAAATCAGGGCTTGAAGAGGTTGCAGTGAGTACAGATGGAGCTTTAAATGAAAATGGTGCTGGGTTTGGGGCCATCATCAAGGATGAGATGGGCGAACCCTCTAGTGCAGTGGTTGGTAGCTTTGCACCAGGGTCTATTACTTTGCATGAGCTTCAACGTGTTGAAGCAGGCCTAAAGCTTGTTATTAAGAATGATTGCGAACAAGTTTCCTTGCTTTCGAATTCTATGACTGTTGTATCTTATATATTCAAATAAGACTCGAAGCTTCCCTGGAAATGTCATCATGTGTCTATCAGAAGATATCACAGTCATCTTTTGGCTTGCAGTGGAGAACATGCTTATCCCGAAGCTAACAGAGCAGCGGACCTGCTTGCTAGTTACCTGCCTAGTGGAGAGCTTGTTGAGTTCACCCCTAAATCCTTTGCTGATGACTTAGAAGAAGATTATTAAAAAAGATGTTGAGGGCAAAATCTATTGCAGGAATTGTTGAGTAATTGTGTCGTTTGCTCTATGTAGAGAAATTATGTTGGGTTTGTTTTTGTTCTTGTTTTTTTGTTTTCTTTTCTTTCTTTGTTTTGGTTTTTTCTTTTTTCTTTTTTGTAGGTTGGGGCATTCCATTGATCAATCAAAGAGAGATTCAACAACAAAAAGAAAGATCGATTCCTTCGGGATCCTTCCTTTCTTCAAACGGAACGAATAGAGAGAAAATCAGACCGATTCCCGAAATGCTTTTCTGGATATTCATGAAATGACATGACAGTGGGTTTGAGCCCACACCTGCGCCTTTCCGGGCCAGAATCTTAAGGGGATAAATACGGTTTAGTCCAAAATATCATCCAAATATACTAGTTAGTCCTGACCCATTCAACTAGGTACAAATTAGTCCTTTTTTATGGAAAGTACATAAATAACCTTCCTGGTTTACAATTTAGTCCAAATATTTGCAGTTTAGTCCAAAGTGTCTCATGATGATGTTAGTAGTTTTAAATAATATAAAAAAAATTAATTTTTTTTTATCTTTCGAACCGTTTGTCCAAAATTCGCAAACTTTATATATTCGGAAAGCTCTTTCCGAAAGCTACAAAGTGAGTACTCATATGACTATATAATTTTCATTTTTTAGAATTTCAATTTACACTATTGTGTACAACTATGTACACCGCTGCAAAAATCAAGAAAATCGAACATCAAGACCCACATAGCAGGCAATATATCCACGAGGGGTTCCAAACATATAAAAAATAGAAAAAATCAAAACAAATTAAAACACATATTTATTACAGGTGATGTATCCACGAGGGGTATAACTAAAGAGCAGATCTCGTTAACACTATCAATCTTATGCATGACTTGATCTGACAAAGGAAAAAATGGCAAAAAAATGAGAGATTCTTGACAAATGGGATACAAATGAAAAGAAAATAAGTGAACCGACAAAGAAAAATCCATAATGTCGAATGATAAATGTTATATGCATAGTTTTACTAATCAGTATGTGGTCATGACAAGAAATACAAATCTCGTCGCAAACCTAAGTTATTTCAAATCTCTCATATATTATTTATTGCATAGCAGCAAATTTAAAAGGTTTATGTGGTCAGGACAAGAAATACAAAATGAGAAATTTTGCTTTAAAAGTTCAAGAGGAATGCATTTTGCAGGAAACTGAACTCACATGACAAAAACTCAGAATACTGTCGTCACATGACAAACTCAGAATACGATGTATAGATGATCCATATGGAATTGCATCCTGCAGAGTTAAAAAAAATTTAGTTGTGGAAAAATCACCAACATCACTGGATCTATTCTCAGCATCATTTGATTTCCTAGCAGCAGAAGTAGCTTGTACAATCTAGTTTTACGCAAGCATAAGCTTATGGAGTGAATTATCTACACGTGTACTGTTTTGTACACCTTAGTTATTTACGCAACATGAGCTTATGGAGTCATTTTTTTCACACGTACACCCTAGTTATTGATGCATGCGTAAACTTATGGAGTCAATTCTCGTACATGTGTACCAGTTTGTACACCCAATTTATTTACCTTAGAATAAGCTAATAGTCATTTTTTCCCACATGTGTACCAGTTTGTACGCCCTAGTTTTATGCAAGCATAAGCTTATGGAGTTAATGTTTTAGATGTGTACCAGTTTGTGCACCCTAGTCATTTACGCAAGCATAAGCTTATGGACTCTTCTATATCACAGGTTGCACACATATCAAACTAATTATATGGGGAAATGCAAAAGTGAGAGCAATAATAACCCGAAATCTATGCAAAATGATAATATACTCGCAACATATAACTTATCATAAATGCATGCACATAGGACAACTTCTAGTTTGTGTGTATCCCACATGAAAAAATCTCAAAACCTACATTATTGATAGGTGTCTAAAACACCTAATTTACTATGTGGTAGTTATGTTTTCTTTGTTATTTTTATTGTAAATTATGTATTTTACGTGTGTTTTGAGTTTTATAGCTACTTTGGAGTCATGCGGACGAAAAGGAGAAGAAATAATCCAAAATGAAAGAAGGGCAAAGCTGTCAGTTTATAGGCAAAGACTATTGGGAACCCAACCACCAATTAAGGGGTAGCCAGTTTTGGGGTTAAAAGAGAACCGCTAAAGGAAGGAAGTAAGTTACTCAGAGCACCAAACTGGGGGTGGTTCCTGTCCCTGGGGTGTAACCATCCAACCCCAAACCATCAACCCTAGATATCCCTCGTTCATTTCATTCATTACACCACCTGAAAATGAGAAGAAGGAACGAAAAATAGCGGCTGCACTGTGTTTCCGAAAGTTTGAGAAACAGACAGAGATTGAAAGAAGGATTAAGGTTCACCGATGATTGAACTGCGATTCGAAGTTGTTGCCGTTAATGGTGTTGTTGATTCTCAGGAAATGGGATTTAGATTCTGGCGAAGAAAGAGGGTAGCTAAGTTGCTCGAGAATGATTGTGAATCGAGAAGAGCGATGATGAATTCCGATGGGTTTCTGCTACTGACGTATATGAATCAGATCGAGAACTCAATGGAAGATTGGATTGAGTCTGTGGTAGATGAAGAAATGGAGTCTGGGTTTGATTTAATGGTGATTAAATGGGGGTTTGAAATGGAACTATCATTTAAATTCAGTAGAGAAGAGATGGGTTCTGTTTCCGTTGATGAATCCGAGAGATGATAATGCTGCAAATGGAATTGATGGGGTTCTGGTGATGAAGACATGGCAGAATTGATGTCGCTGTTGATTCGAGCAAGACATGGAGATGAAGAATGATTCTGTTGTTGTTCAAAAGAGAAGAATTGTTGAGAAGAAAGGATGAATTGATGGGTTCTCGCTGCAATTGGGTTTACGGTGGAACTGAATGTGAGAGATGTTGGTGAATGTTGGTGACGCTCAAGGGTTGGCTGAAATTGATGTTGTTGTGAGTTTTCAACAAAGAAGAAATGGAAGGAGGAGTTGATGGATTGAAGTGACAGAAGCAAGAATTGACAGTGTGCAATGATCGGTATAGATGTATGTTAGGTTCTTAACAGGTGAAGAAATAAAGGCCTGAAATAGGCCTGAGAAATGCCAGGAAACAAACGAAACTCTGTCCAAATTTCTCTCCCAGCGATTCAACTCGGTACCGGCCGATGAACGATCCAACTCATCTGAGTAAGACCAGATAGCCGATTAAAATACTGACTCGGTGTCTGACTTCCCCTTTCTTTGACCTAGTTGACTAACAGAAGACCGTTAGTTTGACAGTTATCTCTAACAGCACAATGACGGAATATTCCGTTAACAGACAGCATCTCAGGTGGCCGAAAGTAGCTTTCCGGTGCCGTATTCCGGTGGAACCAGTAAATTTCCGGCGACCCAATTTGTGAAGAATTCTCTAGACTCATCTAGACTCATGGGTTTGAGGAATTGGACTTGGATTTGGAAAGAGAAGATGGAAGATTTGAGAAAGACTTGGATTTGGAAGTTGAGCTACAAAGGGAAAGGGATTCTATTCCTAAGAGGAGTTAAAGCAAATTGAAGCCTATAAATAGAGAAGTTCTCTAAACACTTTTTTACACCTCTACACACACAACACTTCTCTTTTCTTTATTCTTTGTATGAACTCCTTAGCATGTGTATCTAATTTTCTTATTGATTGAGGATGAATTCCTAGTTCTTAACATGTTTTGAGTTTTGTTTTTAAATCTACTTTGAAGTTTTTCACATGATTATCGTTTGTATTTACTAATAGGAATGTTTATACATTCATGGTTGATTGATAGATTGTTTAGAAGGCCAACTAAATTGATTTGTTACTTGATCTAAAGCTAGTGAAAGTTAGGGGATGAGTAATCGTTTCTTGACTCTTTACATAAATAGCAAACACGAGACCTTGCGGAGGGATTCCCTGGAGCGATTGTGTGTGGAAACAACGTTAGCAAGTAGACCTTGAGCTAAGAGTCTAACTACTAGTATCAACCTAATAAATTCATAAATCTTAATGCGTTTAACTAAATTACCTCTTGAGTGAGCTACTACTAGTTGGTTTGGTGAATAGAATCTGGTAGTCGAGAACTTCCGTATCCGGTGATACTAGGGATTTAGGGGTTTAGCACTGAGCTAGCTGTTTTACCTATGGTTGGTGATAATCTGTGACTAATAAAAAGTGGAAAAGAACAAAACTTGAATCATTGTTTTGCAACAAAGAAGGATTCCTTGATCTAATCTCTCTTATTGATTTCAACTTAAATTTTTAATTGCTTTATTTACTTTCTTTTGTTTTTAAAATCTAAAAACAATCCCCCCTTTTTGTGACAACTAAACAACTAAAACCTCTTGCTCCTCGTGGGAACGAACTTGAATACACTATATTACTTGTTAATTAGGTGGAAAAATATTAATTAATTTGTTGTGGTTACGACACGCATCAAATTTTGGCGCCGCTGCCGGGGAGCAGCGGACGATTTTAGTTGTTTTATTTTTCTTTTTGCTTTATTCTTGATTTGTTAGATTCTATATCGTATCTAACTTAGTTTTCGAGAATCTTATTTCAGGTACTATATCTTTGGTGAATGCTTAAAGAGGGCGAACCGAGTCCAATTGGTATACGTCTTCGATCAGGCACTCAACTAAAGGACCTCTTTCGAGCGGTTAACACTCCGCTTCCTCCTTCTTCATCTAGTGAGTTCGCAGATTCCGATATAGACGAATAAGAAATGCCTGATCGTACACTCAAGGATCTAGCTTCTCACAAGCTCGATACACAACAATGGTGTATCCAAACTAATTCAACCTTCGAGATCAAGCCGGGTTGATTAGAGAGTTACCAAAGTTTCATGGCATGGTGAATGAAGATCCAAACAAACATCTTATGGACTTCTCTACCATAGTCGTGGCTATGCTTCCACCGGAGACTAATGCGGATGGAGCAATGTTGAAAGCTTTCCCGTTCTCTTTGGCGGGCAATGCTAAGGAATGGTTGTATTATTTTCCTATCCGGAAGTATCACCACATGGAATGGTATGAAGAAACTTTTCCTCGAGAGATATTTTCCTGCCTCAAAAGCTACTCAAATTCGCAAGGAGAATTATGGGATGAAGCAAAATGTGGGAGAGTCATTGTATGAATGTTGGGAGCGATACAAGAGATTGGTGGTAAGCTGTCCACACCATCAATTCAGTAACGTCATGATACTCCAATACTTCTATGAAGCTCTCCACCCAAGTGATAGATCTCTTCTTGACGCCGCAGGTGGTGGTGCACTAATGAACAAGACGTTGACCCAAGCTAGAGAGATGATTGAAAGTATGTCTGCAAACTCGCAACAATTCTATACAAGAGAAGAAACAACGGTTAGGCGAGTGCATGAAGTTATTGATTCATCATCATACCTTGAACAAAGGATGGGGAGCATGGAAAGGGTAATGCAACGAATGGCCGCGGTAATTATTCTGGATGATGAGACCGAACAAGTAAATGCTTTATATCCAAATCAAAGGCCAAGGTACGATCCATACTCCAATACTTAAAATCCCGGTTGGAAAGATCACCCTAACTTTAGTTATGCCAACAAGCAAGCGGCGGCTCCTAATCCATATGTGCAACAAAGTGGTTTCCAATAATCACGCTTCCAACCTCAACAACAATTCCAACCACAACAAGTCAAGGAGCGTGATTCTTCGAGTGATGACAATCTCAATGCGTTAATACAAGGAATGCAAGGTCTTACTTCTATGTTATAACAAATCCAACAAAAGAATGAATCTGCCATTAAGGCTTTGGAAACCCAAATGGGACAATTGGCAACCGATGTGCATCTATTGAAATATCAAGCATCCACAAAGCTTCCTTCACAACCATTTGTGAATCCAAGAGAGAATGTTAATGTGTTTACGTTAAGAAGTGGGAGACAAGTGGAGAGTCCAAGTCATCATGAAAAAGCTAGTGAAGAGGTAGTCAAAGACAAGGAGGAAGTCACACCAAAGGAGAATTCAACACCAACCGACCAATCCAAGGAACCGGTTCCTAGTTTCACTACTCCACCTCATTTTCCTAGTCGCTTTGCTAAGTCCAAGAAAGAAGCTCAAGACAAGGCACTCATGGATATCTTCAAGAAGATAGAAATTAACATCCCATTCATAGAGGCCATCAAGACAATGCCAAGGTATGCTAAGCTCATGAAGGAATTATGCACAAAGAAGGATAGGTTGCTTGATAATGAAATTACTAAAGTTGGCGAGAGTGCGTTGGCTATGCTATTGAAGAAGATGCCTACAAAGTGCACGGATCCCGGTGGTTTCACGGTGCCAATTACTATTGGTACAAAAAGGTTTGAACATGCTTTACTTGACTTGGGAGCTTCCATAAGTGTAATGTCGGCCGATATATATGACACCTTGAATCTTGGACCTTTGAAAGACAAGAGTTATTATCCAATTAGCAAAAAGTCTAACATATATCCTAAGGGACTTGTAGAAGACGTGCTAGTGCAAGTGAATGAGCTAATTTTTCCGGTTGATTTCTTCGTGGTGGATATGGACAACAATGAGAATCGGTCATCTACTTCTTTACTTCTTGGGAGGCCATTTATGAAGACCGCAAAGACGAAGATTGACGTTGACAAGGGTACACTTACTATGGAATTCGATAAGGAGATAATACACTTCAACATATTTGAAGCCATGCGCTACCCAAGTGATGTGCATTCCGCTTACTCCATTGATGTGGTTAGTTCGTTAGCGCAACAAATGGTGGAATTGAGTCAAAGGACGAACTTGAGGTGGTGTTGCAAAAGAGCATTGAATTGGACGTCCACGGCTTGTCTAATTTGGATGTTGAAATCTCCAAGGAATTGGTGGAGATGTGTGGTGCCTTGACGGCATTGCAAGAAGCTAAAAAGGGTAATGTTTCATATATTTCTTTACCCATGGATGATGAATTACTTGTACCATCTATTGTGAAGGCGCCTAAGCTAGAATTGAAGCCACTTCCGGAACATTTGAAGTATGCTTTCTTGGGAGATGAAGATGAGCTTCCGGTGATTATTGTAAAGAACCTCACACCGGTACAAGAAGACCGTTTGCTTAGAGTTTTGAAAGAGCACAAAACGTATTGGGTGGACAATTGCGGACATCAAAGGCATTAGTCCATCTGTGCATGCATAGAATTCTAATGGAAGAGAACGTGAAGCCGGTACGTGATGCTCAACGTAGGCTTAATCCTCCCATGATGGAGGTTGTGAAGAAAGAGATACTCAAATTGCTAAGTGTGGGGGTGATCTACCCAATATCCGATAGCAAATGGGTTAGTCCGGTACAAGTGGTACCAAAGAAGTCCGGTGTTACGGTTGTTAGAAATCAAGACGATGAACTTGTTCCTACAAGAGTTCAAACCGGTTGGAGAGTGTGCATTGATTATCGAAAGCTTAATTCCGCAACTCGAAAGGATCACTTTCCTTTACCTTTCATTGATCAAATGTTGGAGCGGTTAGCGGGGCATTCTTATTATTGTTTCTTGGACGGTTATTCGGGATACAACCAAATTGTTATTGCACCGGAGGACCAAGAGAAGACCACTTTCACTTGTCCGTTTGGAACGTTTGCATATAGACGGATGCGTTTGGTCTTTGCAATGCACCGGCTACTTTCCAAAGATGCATGGTTAGTATATTCTCGGACTATGTGGAGCGCATCATCGAGGTATTTATGGATGATTTCAGTGTTTATGGCAATTCTTTTGATAGTTGTTTAGACAACCTTGAACTAGTTCTTAAACGATGCATAGACACAAACCTTGTCCTTAATTGGGAGAAATGTCACTTTATGGTAAACCATGGCATAGTACTTGGTCACATCGTGTCCTCTCGAGGGCTCGAAGTGGACAAGTCAAAGATAGATTTAATAAGAACTTACAATATCCCACTTCGGTGAGGGAAATCCGTTCATTTCTTGGCCATGCAGGTTTCTATAGGCGGTTTATCAAGGATTTCTCCAAAATCTCCATGCCGATGTGCAAGTTATTACAAAAGGAGGTACCTTTTGACTTCAACAAGGAATGCAAGGATGCCTTTGACAAATTGAAGGCAATGTTGACAAGTGCGCCAATTATCAAATCACCGGATTGGAATCTTCCATTTGAATTAATGTGTGATGCTAGTGATTATGCGGTTGGAGCCGTTTTGGGTCAAAGAGTGGACAAATTGTCCCATGTTATCTATTATGCATCGAGGACCCTTAATGATGCACAAATCAACTATTCTACCACGGAAAGGAGTTATTGGCTATAGTTTTTGCATTGGAAAAGTTTCGATCATATTGGTGGGCACAAAGGTTATTGTATATTCCGATCATGCCGCACTTAAATACTTAATAAAGAAGAAAGAAGCTAAGCCAAGGCTAATCCGATGGATCCTATTGCTACAAGAGTTCGACATAGAAATTCGAGACAAGAAAGGTGTGGAAATACCGTTGCGGATCATCTCAGTAGACTTGTTATGTCTCAAGAAGAACTTCCATTACAAGACCGCTTTCCGGACGAACAACTTTTCTCCTTGGAAAATTCTACACCTTGGTACGCGGATATAGTGAATTACTTGGTACAAGGAAGGTACCTAATACAATGTCTAACTCTCCAAAAGATGAAACTTAAGAAGATAGCCAAGCAATATGTGTGGGATGAACCATACTTATGGAAATATGGCGTGGATCAAATGATACGAAGGTGCGTGCCTAATTCCGAATTTCAATCTATTCTCTCTTTTTGTCACACTCTTGCTTGTGGTGGCCATTTTGGTTCTAAACGTACCGCTCTCAAAGTTCTCGAGAGTGGATTTTATTGGCCACCTTGTTTGAAGATGCACATGTTTTTTGAAATCGTGTGATAGATGTCAAAGAACGGGCAATCTAGGTGCTCGAAATCAAATGCCACTCACACCAATCCTCACCGTTGAGATTTTTGATGTGTGGGGAATCGATTTTATGGGCCCTTTTGTCAATTCAAATGGAAATTTTTATATACTTCTTGCGGTGGATTATGTTTCGAAATGGGTGGAAGCTAGAGCCACCAAAACTAATGATTCTCAAGTTGTTTGTGATTTTGTAAGAGAAAACATATTCACTAGGCATGGTACACCAAGAGTGGTGATAAGCGATGGAGGCTCACATTTCAAGAAGGCTTTCCACGCTCTCCTCAAGAAGTACAACATTACACATAAGATTGGTACGCCTTATCATCCACAAACTAGTGGACAAGCGGAAATTTCAAACCGGGAAATCAAGTCCATTCTTGAGAAAACGGTGAATACTACAAGGAAAGATTGGAGCTTTAAGCTTAATGATGCACTTTGGGCGTATAGAACGGCGTACAAGACACCAATTGGAATGTCTCCATATCGGTTGGTTTATGGTAAAGCTTGTCATCTTCCGGTTGAACTTGAACATAAGGCTTATTGGGCGATAAAGAAATGCAACATGGAGTATGATGAAGCGGGGAAGCAAAGAAAGTTACAACTACATGAGCTAGAGGAGATACGTAATGATGCTTACGGGAGTGCGCGGATTTACAAGGAAAAGACCAAGCTTTTTCATGACAAGATGATTTCTCGGAAAAGCTTCAAAGTGGGACAAAAAGTCCTTTTATATCATTCTCGCCTTAAACTATTTCCTGGAAAGTTAAGGTCCCGTTGGATTGGACCATATGTTGTTACTAATGTTTTTCCTTATGGTGCAGTTGAAATTACTAGTCTTAGAGACAACTCGGTTTCCAAGGTCAACGACCATAGATTGAAGCCATACTACGAGAACATCGCATATGTGAATGTGGATGAACTTTCATTTGAGGATTCACTCCCTCTGGAGGAGTAATGTGAAGCAAGAGCCAAGTCGGGCCGTCGACTTTAACACAAGCGCTTAATGGGAGGAAACCCATAGGTTTTGTATTTATTATCCTTTTACTTTTTTTTTGTTTTGTTTATTTATTTGTTTTCTTGTTCCATATCATCTTAGGATTTCCCACCTTTACTTTACTAGGACGGTTCAATTACATTGAGGACAATGTAAGGTTTAAGTGTGGGGGAGTGGTTAATCATATTAAAAAAATAATTAAAAAATAAATTGCATAAAACCTCCAACTTTTAGAGATTCTAGAGTCACTAGCATACTTCTAGGTATGTTTACATAGAGAATTCTGACCGACATAACTGAACTTGGAAGTGTTAGGGAACTACGTTCGGATTTCTTGCTTGTTAGAGTGTTAAATAATGGATTTAATCATGCCGGTGATGCAGATTAGGAGCAGAGAGACATGCATTATTAGAGTTGATGATCAATCATTAGTGCAGACTACCTTATTTATATCATGCGAGGCACCGACCAGATTTCTTTATAAATAACTAAAGAGCTTTCTTTTGAGTGTGTGTCACGTACGTTAATTCCGGGTAGAATGTTGAGCTATCCAACCTCCCACCAATAGAAGCACTACTCTTTGATCTCTTGAGTGCTAACTTGGTCAATCATGAGGGTGACGTCTATAGATGAAAGCCTCCTTCTTATAGTTCGATTTGCAGTTAGCACCATTCTCTCTCTCGACAACAACGGATCCATAGAAAGACCATCATCATCAACAAGGGAGCGACATCAAAATCTACAAGGAAAGTTGAAAAAGTTCAAGGTTTAAAAGCAACGGAACAAGAAAAGAGTAAATTTCATATCCAAGCAAAGCAACATAAAATGAGCGGATTTTTATATATACATGTTGAAGACATACATAGAAATGAGCTTAATTTTATATCCAAGTTGAAGACTTATTTACAAGAGCAAAGAAAAGCAAAAGGTGAGAACTATTGAAGTTTATGACTTCGAGACGATACAAGTTGTGAAGAATCAAGCGGTAAAGTACTTTTCCCACGGCCATGGTTTGTTTTTATTTTCACCTTGTTTTGTATTTTATTTCTCTTGTCTCTAAAAAAAAAGTAAAATGAAAAAAAAAATGAGACAAGAGAAAAATTTATCATTGTTTTTAATATTTATTTAATAATCCGCGGGGAAGGAAAAATCTATAAGGAAGATTCAAGCGACAAGGATTTAAGGTAAAGAGTTACAAATTGTCAAGGAATTACGAAGTTCAAGTGTTTATCATCAATAGTTGAAGCCGAAGACGATGACCAAGAAGATGAGGACGAGGAGTCGAAGATGTTTCTATTGGATGCTGTGAGAGTGGTGTTATCATAATTGGCAATCGGATGTGAAGGTAAGTAAGAAATCTCATCCTCGATAATAGTGGTTGATTTCCTTTCTTAGAGATCGTCAGAAAAATGGTTTTTCAAAATATTAAAAGATGTGAGTTTTTAAAATATTTCGGAAGTTGTCCTTCCCACCATTCAACGTGTTGCAGGAATTCTCTCTCCATTCCTACCTGCACACAAGTGAGAACCATAAAAAGTACGTCTTTTGAGTGCAATTTCATAAAACCCTTTTTGGTGAGGCAGAAGTCGAGGCGAAATGCTTATTGATCGCTTCTCAAACACGCTTCTCTCATATGGTGTGGTTATTTCTCACTCCACATTTAAGAATGAGGATATGATCTTTGGTATTTCTAACTTCTTATTACTAGCATGCAGAAACTCTATGTCTTCATATCTCTTTGGATGCTTGTCACGCTGGAAAGCTTTGAAACTGGAGTGGTTTATTTGATTTACTCGAGGACTAGCAAAGTCTAAGTGTGGGGGAATTTGATAGTTGTCTAAAACACCTAATTTATTATGTAGTAGTTATGCTTTCTTTGCTATTTTTATTGTAAATTATGTATTTTTTTTCGTGTGTTTTGAGTTTTATAGCTACTTTGGAGTCATGCGGACGAAAAGGAAAAGAAATAATCCAAAATTGAAAGAAGTGCAAAGCTGTAAGTTTATAGGCAAACACTATTGGGAACCCAACCACCAATTAAGGGGTAGCCAGTTTTGGGGTTAAAAGAGAACCGCTAAAGGCAGGAAGTAAGTTACTCAAGGAACCAAACTGGGGGTGGTTCCTGTCCCTGGGGTGTAACCATCCAACCCCAAACCATCAACCCTAGATATCCTCTCATTCATTTCATTCATTACACCTGAAAATGAGAAGAAGGAACGAAAAATAGCGGCTGCATTGTGTTTCCGACAGTTTGAGAAACAAACAGAGAAATTGAAAGAAGGATTAAGATTCACCGATGATTGAACTGTGATTCGAAGTTGTTGCCGTTAATGGTGTTGTTGATGCTCAGGAAATGGGATTCAGATCCTGACGAAGAAAGAGGGTAGCTAAGTTGCTCGAGAATGATTGTGAATCGAGAAGAGCGATGATGAATTCCGATGGGTTTCTGCTACTGACGTATAAGAATCAGATCGAGAACTCAATGGAAGATTGGATTGAGTCTGTGGTAGATGAAGAAATGGAGTCTGGGTTTGATTTAATGGTGATTAAATGGGGGTTTGAAATGGATCTATGATTTAAATTCAGCAGAGAAGAGATGGGTTCTGTTTTCGTTGATGAATCCGAAAGATGATAATGCTGCAAATGGAATTGATGGGGTTCTGGTGATGAAGACATGGCAGAATTGATTCCGCTGTTGATTCGAGCATGACATGGAGATGAAGAATGGTTCTGTTGTTGTTCAAAAGAGAAGAATTGTTGAGAAGAAAGGATGAATTGATGGGTTCTCGCTGCAATTGGGTTTATGGTGGAACTGAATGTGAGAGATGCTGGTGATGTTGGTGATGCTCAAGGGTTGGCTGAAATTGATGTTGTTGTGAGTTTTCAACAAAGAAGAAATGGAAGGAGGAGTTGATGGATTGAAGTGACAGAAGCAAGAATTGACAGTGTGCAAGAATGATCGGTATAGATGTATGTTAGGTTTTTAACAGGTGAAGAAATAAAGGCCTGAAATAGGCCTGAGAAATGCCAGGAAACAAACGAAACTCTGTCCAAATTTCTCTCCCGGCGATTCAACTCGTTACCGGCCGATGAACGATCCAACTCATCTGAGTAAGACCAGATAGCCGAGTAAGATACTGACTCGGTGTCTGACTTCCCCTTTCTTTGACCTAGTTGACTAACAGACGACCGTTAATTTGACAGTTATCTCTAACAGCACAATGACGGAATATTCCGTTAACAGACAGCATCTCAGGTGGCCGAAAGTATCTTTCCGGTGCCGTATCCCGGTGGAACCAGTAAATTTCCGACGACCCAATTTGTGAAGAATTCTCTAGACTCATGGGTTTGAGGAATTGGACTTGGATTTGGAAAGATAAGATGGAAGATTTGAGAAAGACTTGGATTTGGAAGTTGAGCTACAAAGGGAAAGGGATTCTATTCCTAAGAAGAGTTAAAGCAAATTGAAGCCTATAAATAGAGAAGTTATCTAAACACTTTTTTACACCTCTACACACACAACACTTCTCTTTTCTTTATTCTTTGTGTGAACTCCTTAGCATGTGTAGCTAATTTTCTTATTGATTGAGGATGAATTCGTAGTTCTTAACATGTTTTGAGTTTTGTTTTTAAATCTACTTTGAAGTTTTTCACATGATTATCGTTTGTTTTTACTAATAGGAATGTTTATACATTCATGGTTGATTGATAGATTGTTTAGGAGGCCAACTAAATTGATTTGTTAATTGATCTAAAGCTAGTGAAAGTTAGGGGATAAGTAATCGTTTCTTGACTCTTTACATAAATAGCAAACACGAGACCTTACGGAGGGATTCCGTGGAGCAATTTTGTGTGGAAACAACGTTAGCAAGTAGATCTTGAGCTAAGAGTCTAACTACTAATATCAACCTAATAAATTCATAAATCTTAATGCGTTTAACTAAATTACATCTTGAGTTAGCTACTACTAGGTGGTTTGGTGAATAGAATCCGGTAGTCGAGAACTTTCGTATCCGGTGATACTAGGGATTTAGGGGTTTAGCACTGAGCTAGCTGCTTTACCTACGGTTGGTGATAATCTGTGACTAATAAAAAGTGGAAAAGAACATAACTTGAATCATTGTTTTGCAACGAAGAAGGATTCCTTGATCTAATCTCTCTTATTGATTTCAACTTAAACTTTTAATTGGTTTATTTACTTTTTTTTTTTAAATCTAAAACCAATCCCCTCTTTTTGTGACAACTAAACAACTAAAACCTCTTGCTCCTCGTGGGAACGAACTTGACTACACTATATTACTTGTTAATTAGGTGGAAAAATATTAATTAATTTGTTGTGGTTACGACACGCATCAATTACTAGCAACAGTTTCAGATCTAATATGCATACCAATGATTAAAAAAAACGGCTTTCCATACACCTATAGTGGCTCAAGAAAAAAAATCCAACATTTAGAAGTGAAGAATTGAATTTTACTAACATGCGTCCGCTATTTTCCTTTTTACCCATGTTTTTTTGACTCTGTATAAGTATAAAAATGATGAGTGCAATTCAACGAACAACGGATTCTACGCATTTCTAAGCAAGTCTTTACCGCCCAATTAAACTGTAACAAAGACAGCAAGTAAGTTATTATACATTATTTTTTTGATCTCATGGCTGCAAGCCAGCAATCCAAACCAACATCTTGTATTTATTAAGATCATTTTCACATTTTCACTTACCCCACTTAATCTTTACAATATCTTATAGATTGTTTTAAAAGCTCAATCTTTGTTAAAAGAAATCTCTCATGGATTGCTCTATTTAGGGAAGATGCATCGACCTCGAAGTCATCTTTTTGATCATAATCATAGCACGTTAACAATCAACATGTGTACAACTATGTACATATTAACCATCAACAAGTGCATAACTACGTACACATTGAGATTCCCCTACAACTATCACATGCCAACTAACAATAATAGTGACACTTGGTGGGATAGAAGAACTAACCTTGTAGCTAACTCTGTCCGTGAAGTCTCATTGATCCTCCATGAATCAAGATATTTTATACTCTTTGCATTTTTGGCTTGTCTTCCCTAAAGTCAGATCCAATATTTTACTTTCGCAGCGGTTCTTCTAGCGCCACAAGGTCTCTCTTTCTTTCCTCAACATCTTAGAATATCTAGAATCAGACTTTAAAACTTATTTAGTAGTGGTCCCGGAAGTAAAACAGACTCCCCACCTGCACTCACTTGATCACTTGCTTCTGCAGTTAATTTAAGACATCAGCGAACAAAGCTTGGAGATTGAGGCGCACAACCCTGAAAATTTAATGACATTTTTAAATCAAATAAAAATCGACATGTGTACAAATATGTACACATTGAGAATAATAAATCTACCTGTACAGTTCAAAATTTAGATATCAGATAATAATCAAATGATCCAAGCTAGTCCAAAATATAATGAACATAGAAAAATTTCTCTTAAAGAGCTAAAAAAAGAAAATAAAAAGTTGTTAGTGTGTACATCTATATACATATTACCAATAAACAGGTGTACAACTATGTACACACTAAAAATCAACATGTGTACAATTATGTACACATTTAAAGTCAACATGTGTACAATTATATACACCAAGTAGATCAAACATTCATTAGTAGGTAAGAGAATATAAATCTTAACAAGAAGTAATCAGGATTGCTGAAATATTACAAAGAAGGTATCATAATTCATAAGGTTTTATTTCTTGCATAACATAAAATCTTAAGCATTGTCTTCACTTGACAATTACAACAACTAAACAGTATGAGCTACTTAATAGCCGCCGACCAAATCTGCACTTAGGATTCGTCTAACTGGCATAATACAACGGTAATCACAAAAAATAGGCTAGAATGATTATAAAAATGGCCATCGAGCAAAAACTGTTACCAATAACTAAATCATAAGGCTCTATATCGAATTATTGAGGCGAAAGAGATAATACGCTTGTACCATGTATATAAATATGGTCTAAATTAGATGCGAGTCCCGTGAATCATAAAATCCCATCTTTTTAATAGGATAATTTACTTCAGTTGCGCACGTCAAGCACCAATACTATCATTTGCACTTGCTAAGGAACCATTCGAAATGACGTGATCTAAACAATTTGACTTAATAGAATCCAGCTAAGACCTTACTTATAAAGCTAACATGAAATACCTTTCACATCATGCAAATCGGAAAAAATGATCAATTGCTAAAATATGCATACTAAGGAGAAGTCACAGATCTCCACTTCAAACCAAATTTAATCATGTAAGCTATAAATAAATACAAACTAGTCCTTCCATCATCATAGCATTTACAGTTTCAATCATCACTTAAAATGATTACACCTACACACATGGTTACATGGAAGCCTAATAGTTCTTTATTATAAAATAATTAAAAATCAACTTAATTACCTCAAATGTAAAGTCAGTACCCATCTTGAAGTATATCTCCCTGGATTGATGGATTCCTCCACCACCAGTTCTTCGAATCGTACATGCTTAATTAAATAATCACAAGCCACATGTTTGACTCTCCTATAAATGGTTCCAAAAATTAGTATCATCACTTGTTTTCCCATCAACTAACATCATTGTACAAAAGAAATTCAGTATACTATAGTTTTGAAGTACAAATGAAAACTTTTAAGTGAAAAGATAATATACCCTCACTAATAACATGAAGGTCATTTCCAAACCGACAACTTCAATGAATTTCCATCCATCGTAGTGGATGTATCCAAATTAACTAATGCACCTACTTGTACTTTTCCTGTGTTGATGGTTTAGTATTATCATTCCAGTTTCCTACCAGATTCTACAATTTCTATGGATAATAAAATTAAAGTACTAATCAGAGAATTAAACAGAATGTAACTTTTGAATACAAGAAAGGATTCAAGTTGGCCGAGTTAGTAAAGGCAGCAACAAATGCATAAACCATAAATATGGAGAATAAACGAGCAGAAGCTAAATAAAATTATAAATTCTCAACAATAATCACCAAAATGCAGAACGACAAGAAACAAATGAATTGGATGGTAAATGAATCATAAAATGAAACTAAAACACACACAAGAAATTAAGATAAAAATAGAAAATTAAAATACAAGCAATGAGAGATTAGGTATGATATGTGATTACTTCTACATGTCGAAGATGAAAAATAGTTTTATAATGGAGAAAGTTCTAGAGATAGGTAGATCAAGATGAGACGATTATAGATCTAAAATCTTATCATTTATCGAATAAGATATTCGAAAAGAAATCAAAGAAATTAGGTTTTTCAAACCGTTATTTTGTTCTTCCGAAATCGATTATAAAATCGGCAAATTAACAGTGGCGATCAAATTAAATGATAAAAATAATTCAACTTATCTTTCAAATCTTCTTCAATGATGAAACCAAATCTCATCAACTATTCCTCTCAATTTCGAGTTAATCTTCAAGAAGATGAATTAATGATGGTGATTTAGGTTTTTTAACTTGAATCGAGTCTTTGTTTGATTATCATAATTAGGTTTGGAGATTAAAATTTCATTGACGCGACGAGAATAGGTTTTAAAATTTGTTCTTCGCTATGAAAGCTGGTTTCATAAAATGAAAATGAAGAATCACGAATTATATTTAGACATTGGGTATTTTTGTCACAAAAAAATGTTCGTTTTGGACTAAATCGTTCACCAAAGGACCAACTCGTTCTGAATTGTGTAAATTTGGACCTCCTAATACTAGGCTTGAGAGGAGAGAATTAGAGTGTCTAAATCACAACAACTTTGGGATTAAACGTTAATTTCTACAATCTTAAGACGACTTAGAGCAACTCGGTTGTTTGTAAAGTGAAATCCAACCTCGTAACACTTCTACATAAACCCAAACTAAAGTTCGTCGAGGCTCGGAGGGTTTATCTGGGCTTCCTCAGACATGTTTAAAAAAAAAAAAAAAAAAAAGAGCATGCTCGGCAGCCTCCGGTACAAAGTCAAATGTTGAGCTAACAATAGCAAACACTGCCTGCTGCAGTGCTGCTGTCCCCAACAAAGGTGTTCAACGTCGAAGAAGACAACAACAACATAACCAGCTAATAGAAGTCAAGAACGTCAGCTTCTTTCCTTGTTGATTTAAGACTAGGAACAGGACCATTTTGCTAGGCGCCGTGGTTCACGCTGAATATTCTTGTGTACTGTGGGAATCATAGTGATCACAGCTTGAACTTTATACATACTAGGTTAATAACATCCTTTTCAACTTGCATCGCTTTTCTAAAATATCATAATTATAATCTTCAGATTTTGGTATCAAAAAGAAAATAAAGTAATAAAACCATCAGAGAAATGCATGCCATGGTGGGTGGGTTTTGTCGCTCCCAGTATGATATACAGTTTTACTGCCATGTCTATGGATATGGATTCCATTTTAATCCAGCAAAGACAGGTTATACTCAGGGTAGTTATCTAATCTAACCAGTAACAAGTTTGACGTTGCTCTTTGGTACCTCCACTAGCTCGCTAGCAAGTCTGGAATGCTAAAGTTCCATTGAAAGTCTGTTTTTTGGTGTACTCTTTGCTATAAAGGTGCACCAACTTTAGAATTTTTGTTCAAGGCTGGCAAGATACTCTTACTGATATCGAATCAGAAGAGTCGGAGACGAATGCGCCTTTGTTTATGCATTGCAAATTTACAAGCCAAATCTGTAATTACTTTTTCAGAAGCTATGATTCGCATTGGGCTTTACCAGAAAATGTAAAGTCTGTCATTTCATTTGGGAACTGAATGGCATTAAAACTAAGAACTTGTTTGTTTGCAGCTGACTCGGCGTCTGAATCTGAGTCAACTCCTGACTCGGTCCGAGTCAGCAGTCAGACCGTTTGTTTTCCATTTTGAGTCAGATCTGACTCGACCTCTGACTCAGACATAACCCCTGACTCGGACTCATTTGAGTCAGGTAACAAAATACTCCTGACTCATGGGACTAAACCACTGACTCACTTATTTCCGAGTCAGATGAGTCAGATCTGACTCAAAACAAACATATCGACTCGGATTCAGATGAGTCAGGTGATTTCACTCAGATCCAGATGATTCAGATCCAGACGACTCAGATGAGTCAGGAGTAAACAAACATGGTGTAAGTCTAGGAAGAAGAAGTTATGGGCTATGCTTCCATTTGCAATTTGGTGGAACATTTGGCAAGAAAGAAACACAGATGCTTCTCCAGTAAGAGTAGAAATTTCAATCAGATGATTGTGGCTGTCAAATGCACTTTGTTCAGCTCTGCTTTGGATACTCCTTCGTTTGATGGATTTCCTCTGTCTACTCTAATTTGTAACTGGGACGTGGTTGTTGACAGCCCTTGACTGTACTTTGTCACATCTGGTGACTTTTTTCTTAATTTGCCCTTTACGGTCAAGAAAAACTAGCTGGCTAGGCTAGCTTGGCATTGCCGTAATAAACTTAATCTCTTTAAACTACATTTGGTCATCAGTCATGTATCAATACTGCTGCAAGTGGTAAGCCAAGTAAGTCTATATATATGCATATTATTCATCATTCAAGTTCATCACACTCCTACATTTTATCAAAGAAAAGTTCACCACAGCACTAAGCTCCTCAATCTATACATCAACATATACACAGAGTGAGGAAAATACTTTTAGTTACTATTGAAACTCATATACACTCATGGGTATGACAGAATTTCAATCGGAAATAAAGCTCGAAATCGATGATCCCCCAACAATAATCACCAAAGATACTTGTAATAGAACTGAAACTACCACTACAATATCTGATGACGAAGGCCATAAAAATGAGCATTCATTTTCATGGATACTAACAAGAGTTCATGCTGGATACTTCAGAATTACTCTTTCACTGTGTAGCCAAGCTTTATTGTGGAAATCTCTTCTCGATTCGTCAGATATGCTTCTTCCACATATGCTGAAACCATTATCAAGAGCATTCATACTTCTATGGTCTGTTTCTCTGTTCACACTACTTAGTTTGTCACTTCTCTACATGCTAAGATGTTGTTTTCACTTCAAAATGGTGAAAGCCGAATTCTTACATCATGTGGGTGTTAATTACTTATTTGCTCCATTTATTTCTTGGCTGCTTTTACTTCAATCTTCACCTTTCATTGCACCCAAGAGCATCTCCTACTTCTTACTATGGTGTGTTTTTGTGATGCCACTTTTGATCCTTGATGTAAAAATCTATGGTCAATGGTTCACCAAAGGAAAGAGATATTTATCAGTGGCAGCGAATCCGACGAGTCAGATATCAGTGATTGGCAACTTGGTAGGTGCTAGATCGGCAGCTGAGATGGGTTGGAATGAGGGTGCAGTTTGTTTGTTCTCATTAGGGATCATACATTATTTGGTTCTGTTTGTAACATTGTATCAGAGGTTGACCGGGAACAATAACGGAATACCAGCTTTGTTGAGACCCGTTTTTTTCTTGTTCATAGCTGCTCCTAGCATGGCAAGCTTGACTTGGGATTCTGTCTCTGGGAGTTTTGGCACTCCTTCAAAGATGCTCTTCTTTCTCTCAGTTTTCCTTTTCACTTCCCTGGTAAGTAACTCCTAATTATTTCTGAATTTTCCTCCCTAGTTGCAAAAGATCAACTCTTTGAAGAAGTTCAATCTGGCAGTTCTCCTCTGCAGAAGAGGACATGCGCCACTGTTGAAAACTTAAAAACGTTGTTCTTTTACTTGTACTCACACCCAAGAACACTTGGACCACTGAGAAAAGGATGTCAAAATATCAGCATTACAGGCAGAGGATTGCTGTAATTTTAACTTGAACAATTGCCCAAGAGAGCTTTGACTATTGAGAGAATAAGACATTAGGAGATCAGCATTAGATTGAATAGACCAGCCAAGTATGTTTTTGAGAAAAATATCTTTTCAGTTTAAAGTGGGTTCCATTAAATATGCGTTTTGACTTGAGATTCATACTGTTCAACAATTTTATATCAAATTGACGGATCAAATTCATGTAAGAAAGTAGTAGTTGGTGATATTGAGTATATGTTAAGGCTAGAATTTTTTAAGTATATATTGCAGGAGTTTTTGTTTGTCTAATATAATCCAAGAAGTAAAATAATTTAATCATTTTGAGCTAATTAAATTACAGGTATGTAGGCCAACTTTGTTCAAGAAGTCGATGAAGAAATTCAGTGTAACATGGTGGGCATACTCGTATCCATTAACAGTACTAGCAATGGCTTCCATGGAGTATGCCAGAGAGGTGAAAGGCGGTGTACCTGATGCCCTCATGTTCACCTTGTTGGGTCTATCTGTTCTTGTTTTCCTGGCCTTGATCATATTTACTGCATTCAACAGTAATAAACTGTTAACTAATCATGATTCCATTACGTACAACTGCATCAGTAAGAACAATGTTCAGACAAGCTGTGATGAGAATCTATATTGATCTTTGCTTTGAAACCCTTGCTCACTTGAATATATTAGCCCCAGGTCATTTTCATTCCAGGACTAGATTATGAGGGTATGTGAAGGTTAAAAGGGACGGAAAAGAAAGAAAAAAAGCAAAAAAAAAAAAGCGAACAATGATCGTCTTTTGCCTAATAATATTATCACTCGCAACTGGAGAGTTGCGGCATGATCCCCATTGAAGAGGAGGAAGAACTAAGAACAGGTAAACATTTTAGAGACTAAAGTCTTTGTTTTGCTTTTGGGACAAACCCACTGCCTATAATGATTTACTTGTCATCATGTGTGTCCAAAATTTTCTGTAAGTCGAAATATGGAATAGAAATTCTAATAAAAAAATTAGGTAAGCATCTATTGCCCAACTTCTGGTTGAGAAATCTGGTGGAGAAGCAAAAGAGTGCAACAGGTAACCTGTATGATTCTGGCTACCTCAGTCATGTTTGCCTTTTATTTGGTTTACAAAAATTTGAAATCAGAAACTCATGAACAAACAGAAAAAACATTAGATTAAGCAGATATTAATCCTACAAATAAACAATAATTGAGTCTTAGAATCATACAGGTTACTTGTTCCACGGGTGGATTATAAGCAGATATTGATCCACACACACCAAGTCATGAATCCAAAGATGATCCCGAGATGAGTTAATCACTTGAAACATTTAGTTTTTACTATGTGACATAACAATTCATTGATATGCATTTTTTACCAAACCGACTCATGTACACCATCATTATCCTTGATCCTCGAAATCCAAGCCAACACCTAAAAACGTTTAAGTAAAATTAATTACCCGTTCTGTAGAAAATGGTGGGTTCACTACGGGTTCTTCTTGGAATCAGAATATGACAAACCACGATCCAGTGACTGTAATTGCTCCCTGAGGTTCTGATTGTCTTCCAACAGCCTGTCATACTCGAGAAGGAACCCTTCTGATTGCTTCCTCAAAGCCTCTGCGTTTGCTTCTGCTGCTTTAACATCCTTTTTCTTTGTCTCACACTCGGATTCCAACTTCTTAACTTTCGCCTTCAAACTGGTGAGCTCTTCCTCCATGGCTTTCGCTTCCTCTGAAGCTCCATTCTTTGCGTCATCAAAACCTCTGCTTTGTTTCTTCACAGCCTCCATGCTTTTCCTTAACAGGCGGAGTTCCCTGATGTAATGGTGCAGACGATCTGTCATCCATGCGAGGAAAAGAGAGAATCCTGCATAAATTGTGAACAAACAACTAGTAAGCAAATAAATTCAAAGATGAACGTTCTGAGAAATTAAGAATCACTCCACCATATGGTAATCGGTACGAGTTCGATTGGGTCCAAGAATTTGGTATCCACCCACATTCAAAACTCTTAAGAAACAGACACCAGGCTAGATTGACAAACACTTCCATAGCAAACTTGGAATACCAACTCATCCAAGTTCGAAATGATTGACATGACAAGTCACACACTGGAAGCGGGTCACATAGTGAGCCAATCTTAGACTAGCCTTTCATGAAAAGAGCAGCAGAAATTTCATTATGCATGGCTGCTAACATGTACAAATATATAACAGTACAGTACAACAATAATTGTTAATAGCAGGGATCTAGTCATAAAAGGGATATGGTTATCATTTTCTTTCGAGGAAGTTGAATTGATAGTAAAGCGAGATCTGTTCATAAGCAAGCTCATCCGGGAACACCATACAAAAAAAAAAGGATCTCATCAACCATATGACATATATCATCACCGAAGTTTATCCTAGATGTTGGTGGTCTAGACTCATAACGATTTTATTCTGATATTCGACCACATCTAAACAATATATATATATCCTCAACCATGTTAGTTTAACCACAGACAGCTTCCCCCAGTAGTACAAGAACAACTACTGATACAAGCCAACCAGAGAAAAAGGATAACCATGTTAACATCATAAGCCTAGTTAATATGGTGCACAATGGTCATAGGCTTGCTCAGCTCATTGCACAATTGAATAAAATCATAGTTAAGAAATACAATTGCTCATTGCATAGGACAACAATATCAGCTGGCATAATCATAGTTAAGAAATACTAACAATATGAACAAAATCAATTCAAATCTAAATACTCTATTAAACTCATGCGGATCACTATAATGGATCTATAAAACAAAGCTGATTTAGACAATAGTATCACATGATAAACCTATACGATATTTCCAATACTGCTGATAAAGAAAGCAACTCCAGATCAAACTATCACCAAAAGTAAGACAAACTACTAGTCAATTCCATATCAAAACAAATATCTACTTAATCACGTTAACATCCATAATCTGATAACAATTTGGAGTAAAACCTGTGGTGAAAAAAGAAGAATTACCCATAATGGAAGCTTCCAGAAGATGTTTAGCCATTAAGACCTGATCTGTAGGATTAACAATACCACCTTCAACAGAACGTTCCTGAATATTCATAATACTATAAACACTTGAAACCAACACCAAGAAAACAGTTCCTGCAACAGTTTTCACCATAACAGGTCCACGACCACGTTTCACACGATCTAGACCCATTATTACTAATTTCCTTAATGGGGTTTTAAACAACAAAAGCACAATCAGAATCATCTCACAACCGATCACTGTAAACAAAAGATGAATCATCTTTTCTTTTTTTTTATCTGTAAAACCCTAAAAATTTAGAAAATTCAGAGTCAGATCTTAATGGATTAGAGAAAATCTTCAGTGGATTTTATGGATTTAGGAAAAGAGAAAGTAGGTTCTGATTAGATAGCTGAAAGAAGCAAGGAACGATGCAGATGGATGAACAGAGAGAGATTCACACACAGGGAAGGTCTGTGAAAGGAAAGTATTTTTCTCTCTCCCGCTTCTCTATTGAGTCTTGAGAAAAAGGATGATAGGGTGTTACGTGTATTATTATATTATATTACTAACAAGCTGACGCGTCATTTCGTACACGCGGAGTGGCCTTCATTCATCGGACTAAGGTTACGTCATTAAAAGTGGTTGGTTCAATATTTATATCAGTGACTTGATCTGCTTTGTGACTACTGAGCAGCTGAGAGCCCATACCAATGCTGAGGAGGAAGTTTAGACTAGGGTCGTAGGGGGACACAGAAGGTTCTCTTTTTGCCGACACAAATAAAACCCGGCCGTAACCCAAGAGTCAAGACGTGAGTTTTTGTTAACCGTACCCAGGTTTGGTTGGTCGTCGAGTTGCAAGGCGGTACCAAGTTAGGTGTCACATGTCCATTTAATCATCTAAAATTTTCGTAGGATATGACCGGCAATACTACGTGGTTCAGTGAATCAACTTCATCCACAAGTATTCAGCCTTGCGTACTTGCATCAAAGTATGCATCTGCCTTCACTCTTAAGACCATACGCAACGAAGTCTTCATCTTCTTTCTCTCTAACTCTTTATGTCCTCATAAGCATAAGAGGTTCTGTCATGCATCAAACCAACTGACCAACTCATAAAATCAGCAACATCACAAACACAAAGATATACTGCAACAAACTCATTTTATTGCACTAAAGGAAGATTACAAAACTTGACCATCACATGGACCAAAACAGGTCATTCACCCTCTTGGTGAATGCTTAACACTCTCTACAAATCAGTGGTTCTTCTCTCAATTGAACAACACCAAACTTATTAATCTCTAGGCTATTTACATAAGCTAAAGATCAGGCCAAAACTTCTGTGAAACCGCTTGCATATCCTACAGACAGCCACATGTCCACACGTAGTTTTCCTAACCGCCAATTTGCTTTTCAACTGCCACCTTTTGTGTTGTCTTGCAGATTGAAGTCACACTTGTCTTGAACGGTTATGGACACTGTAATAAGGTTATAAACTACTTTATAACCGTTCCAACTTGTCTCATATCATTGGCATGCTCGCAAAGCCAATAAACAACACGTGAGCCATAATGCTCCCCATATCTGCGCCTGACCGCATTAAGCCTTGATATGAACTTTCTATGACACTTTAGCTAAGCCAAATTCATGCCAACATGATTTACAACTTAAGCCACTACGTGTCATATGCTCATATGCATTATTCTTGCTTCACTTAGCCAATTTGCCTGACAATAGTAGTGCACACTCTCGCATTACTAGCTTGTTTGCACTGTCCAAGCATTGGCCAGACTTGGACTAATGCATATGCCAACTCTTGGTCTATTCAACACTCTTGCATCATCCTTGAGTTTGGTCCAACCCAATTCCATGGATATGCCTTAATTCCAACATCGCATGTTGCATTGGACAACTTGGCCGTGTCTTGCCAATCCTTCAATGAAGCTTCATTGTGTCGGCCAATAAGCTTCATTACTTAGCCAATGTCCTTTACAGTTTAGTGTCACCTTTGCACTTCACTGGCCCTGCAGGGTCTTGCCATTTTAGCACTTAACAGTCTATGCAATCATTGTCGGACACTGACTTGGTCGGCTATGCTGTGACGCGCAATCATTGTGCATCACTAGCCTGACCTGTAATATTAGGGGTGTACCTAGCCCAATGCAAAGCCAATTTCCTTACATGAGAAACGGTTTTGTCTTGTATTGATTTTTGTACACTCCTTTGACTTTGGGCCTCTGTTATTAATCTTGCTTGTGCGTTTGATTTAAAAAAAATCTCTACAACAAATTAACCAGCTAAACTCAAGGATTAATGAAACTTATATTACACCAAAATCTAAAATTTTGAACCCTAAAAACCCAAGCAATTCTTGGACGATAAGCTTGTGCAACATTTCCTTATAAAATACTATTGTCTAAATTTCAGGCGGACATATTGAAAACATAATTATAAAAATTGAGTCGTTTTTCAATTTGCATTTCTGCTCCCAGAAGAATTGCTAATAAGATAATTTGTTTGGGAGTTAAAATTGATACATCGAAAACATTTGATGAGATTAATCAGGATCACTTGACAAAGCATTTTAACGAAATCTTTTGACAAAATACCCTAGCACTTCCTATAGATTTATCCGACGGTTTTAATCAATGATGACTTTTTATTTTATTTTACTTTTTTCATTTCTTTTCATTTTATTTTTTGGTACAAGAAAAAGAAAAACAAAGGACTAGCAAGTAGCAATGGTAAGAGTAATCTGAGAAGTAGTCCATTTATCTTGGACGTTGTTGGAGAAAGCGTAAGTTGTCAAAGCATGCATATCTGAGTTTGCACTTTTAAGAGTGAAGGAGAAGTACAGCTGGAGAAAGTCGATATCCACTGATGAATTGCATCCTTAATTTTCCAAATTCTCCACGAAGGCCTCCGCGAGACACCACCCATAGTATTGATGATCACCTAACAGTCTCCCTCAATAATGATGTTGGAGAGATTGAGCCAAGAGGAAAGTCCGACAACAAGCATGAAACCATCAGGTTTAGCGTAAGTTTGGGTGATACGCGGGGTACCAAAATACACCACTAACTTTTTCTTAGCGAACCTGTATAGACTAAACTCGAATACAATTTCAAGAGTTCAACTTAATGAATCTCAATCAAGGAATTATATGAAGAGCTTATAACTCTTTCTCTCACAGTTAGAATGTTTACAAAAACAAGTCCGTGACCTAATTATGTGTGGAAGTACTTGGACGATTCCAAAAATCAATCCAAGAATCAATCAAGTCGTATCCAACAAACAAGGATGGATGTATCTACTTTGATTGATTTACATACAACCTGTGATATTTCAATTATAAAGATAAACAATATAATACGGAAAAAGAACTAACACACACCAAAAATTTTGTTAACGAGGAAACCGCAAATGCAGAAAAACCCCAGGACCCAGTCCAGACTTGAATACCAAACTGTATTAAGCCACTACAGACACTAGCCTATTATCAGAACTTCGAACTGGAATGTAGTCGAGACGGAATCAAACTGTCACAACAATTTAGTTACAGTCGTGCTCCTTACGCCTCTTGAATCCCAGCAGGACTCTGCGCAAATAATTCCCTTAGCTAACGTCCTTTAAAGTCTAAGAGTTGATTCAACTCAATTAAAGACTTTAAACCAATCTGCCTCCCACAGATAAGCTTATATGTGATTTTCGTTCTGATCAAAGATCAAGGTGAGGTAGAAAATAGATTGCAATAGACAAAGTCTAGCAAACCTAAAAATTTGGTCTTATGACTCCCGAAGAGCAATCTAGATTATTATTCACCTATCAAAACTTGTGGAATCATAAAGTCTGCAAAGATACTTTGCGATTTCTATCTATCTTGTTTGAGTGAATAGCTCAACAATCAAAATAAGATAAGGATACAAAAACTATCAAGATAACGAAAGATGGACTTGGCTTCAAGAATCCCCAGGTGAAGTCTTTTTTATCGCTAAACCCCAGAAGCGTTTTAAGGAAAGGACGACTCTAGTTTACAACTATGACACACAAGAATAGTGTCAGGGATTCAAATATCCCAGTAGTTTGAGGTTATCCTTTTATAGACTTTCAAGGTCAAGGTTTCTTTAGGCTTTAACTAAGATAGCTTTAGAACCAAGCAATCAATAATCAAGGTTAGATGAAAAACTTGACTTTGAGATTAACATAGTAGAATATACACTCTGGTTAGGATGGACCGTAACCGAACCGTGTACAATGACATGTTCATGAAGGTTAGCCGAAACTAGCCAATTGAACGATAAACTTAACCATTTTCATATTACAAATTAAAACTTTTCTTGAATACATATATGATCAAAAATGTATCGATAGTATTTTAGAAATTTTTTCAAATGCCGATTATCGCATAGAAATAATTTTGATGCATCTGAAAATATTCGACAGGGTAAGTACGTGTACTACACCTGTTCGTGTATGTTCTTGTCATAGTACGTGTACTGGGTACGGATACCTTAAGACAAAGACGAGTTCGGGAACTCAAAAATCTTTTATGGTATGCGTACCTATTTTGGTTTTAAAACCAACAGATCTTTTCCGTTTTGCATACTAGGTATGCTTACCTTTTCTGGTTCACGGTCAACGGACTTTTTATGGTATGGATACCAAAACGTCGTTGTTGAACTATAGCTACGCCGGTACGTGTACTGGGCACATGTACTGCGGATTTGGACTTATAACAGTTCTTCTAGTATGTGAACTGGTATGCATATTATCTTGTATCCATATTAACAGTAGTTATATATCTCTCTAATAATCAATTCGAAATATTCGGAATAACATCAATGACACATATCACTGTTCCAGGTTATTTTCAAATTATTACATATTGAATCATAATTAGGTTATAAACAATAAATTATTTTAAACCAAATTCATCAAGTATTGAAAAATGTTATTCAGCTTAATATCATATTTCGAGAAGATATACAAGATAATCTTGACTCGAAATTTCTATTATGCATGTACTGTCTAATTTAGTCATGCGACAATGTCTCAAAGATAGAAAGGTGAAAACTTGAGATATAGGTGGTTCAGTCTTCACTTACCTTTTGATGTTGAAGTTCTCCAAATCTCTCGTTGATATTCTTCTTCAAACGGTAGAACGCAGTGATATTCGAATCTCAACTACACACTTCTATCCTAATTCGAGACCTAACTAAATGTAGACTAAAAATCAGGATATTGTTTTGACAACAAGCTTGAGATAGCAACACTTGTGAGTTTGACCGAGCAATGCTCTAACATGGGGTATCAAAAAAATCCAATTCTCGTACTTGTTCCGCAATGGTTGCCTTGACTATCTCTAGCTATAGCTGCGCAAGCATACTATCCATTTTCCCATGCAGCATCGACATTTAGTTTGATGGTATTAGGAGAGGGTAGGCACCAAGAAACCCATTGTAGTTCCATTGTCATCATTATTTGAATCAACTGCTTTAGTTTCATTCAATCCAGAGAGATCGTAGTAGAGGTTAAAACGGTGAGAATCCATAATCAACATTCCTTGCACCGTGGCAATTTGTTTTCAAACACTTTTAAGTTTCTCGACTTTAAATTTCCCAGCAAATAGATGCACCCAAGGAGAAAGAGTATTCATTTTCACTACAAGACAACCATTGCATCATCATTCTCCTTAGGGAAGTTCCTATGGAATGAACAAAACTGGATTTTGTTCATTTTGCTTCCACTATGGAATGAACAAACGTGAAAAATGGATGTTGAAATTAAAAAATCTGTTGATTTGAACATTGAGTCGGAACATCCAACGCGCGTCTGTGGTAGGGACGGGCGTCATCTCTACTAAGTCTGGCGTCAGAAGGAAAGAGACAGCGTTTTGACAACCAACGCGCGTCCTCAGTTAGGTCGCCAGCGTTTTTGGTAATCGCGTCGCGCTCTTTCTAAGAGCGCCAACTACTATTCCCATCCAGGCAGTATCGTTCCTTTCCTTTCCCTATAAATTCACTTCGTCTACAAACTTAAGCTCACACCTTCCTCAACATTACACAATTTCCATACCGTCTCAACTTTTTTTTTTCTTTTCAAACAAAACTATTCATATCAATTCGATCTTTCGGAAAAATTTCATCTTTAACAAATATGGCATCCTCACAACAACGATCACAAAAACGATCACAACAACGATCATAACAACAAACACCACAACAAACACCACAACAAACACAACAACAAACACAAACACAAACACAACAATCACAACAAAGGAACACAAGAATTCGTGGTCCCAAGTATATGATGGATGAAGACGAGTCACTTTGCAGAAATTATGTATTATATACATTAGATGATATCAATGGTATTAGTCAGGAAAAAAAACTTTTTATGGTAAGATTTTACAAAAAATTCGTGAAGAAACCGGTAACGTTCATAATCGTGATGTCGATGGGTTGTGTCATCGTTTTTGCACAATTGCAGGAGCCGTTAGTGAATATGTAGCTATTATCACTCAAATGTGGAACAACAGAAGGAGTGGTGAAGGCGAACCGGATGTGGAACGAAGATTTCGGTAAGAGTGGAAAAGATCCCACAAAGGTTGAAGCTTCCAACATGAAACTTGTTTCACCATTTTGAGGGTGCTTAAAAAGTTTAATCCATACTTGCTGGAAGGTCATCAAGTGCCTGGAAGATCACCACATGGTCCAATCTCGCAGTATTTTCATAAGGGAGGGCCTGCTTCCTCACCTGATGGAACTCCAGGTAGTCAGGATCAACACAATAGTAATCTAGACGTTAACACCAACAAAAAGAGAAGAAGAGAAGGTGGTCAGAAATCTGCAAAAGCAGCGAGAGACGCATCCCAACGAGCAGCAAGAGGAGGTTCAAGAGAGTTCAACTATGCTGATCAAAAGGCAATGGAGATGCAAATGGAGGCAGATAGAGTCAGGGACCGTGCCATTTCTTTAAATAATCAACAGAAAAGTTGTGTTTTTCGAGAACAATACTACAGGGATTGTAAGCTAAACAAGTTACTCTCCTTAGACACCGGCAAAATGAATGAACGATGATATGCTATATGGACTAAGCAAATGGATGCGGTCGAACAACAACAAGTCCAGGCCGAACAAGTCCCCCACCAACAAACTGAAGTCACCCCTCAACAAACTGGCCAGTATGTGAATGTGGAAGATGAAGATGATTCCTCGGAAGAAAACGAAGAGGAATTCAGTCTTGCTAATGAATGAACACGTTTAGTTTAATTCAGTGTAGTTAAGTTTAATTTAATTCAGTGTAGTTGTTTTAACTTAATTCAGTTTAGTTTAGTTTAATTGTACACGTTTATTTAAAGTTTACTTAAAATTACTTTTAATATAATTGTCTCAATTTTAACAAAAAACTTTAAATTAAAAAATATATTAATTAAAATAAACAACAAATTTTAATATAATTGCCCCAATTGTACACTTTTATCTTCCTCTTCCTCCCCCCCCCCCCCCCCCACCCCTACCCCCGCACTGTCTGCTGTTCCTTTTAAAGCTCAAAGGTGCTTTGTTAAATCTTGTCTTAGTTGTGCATAGATTCCCCAATTGTGGAGTCTGTCAGCGGAAAGTCTATATTCTCTTGACGGACACCCACGCTCTACCACAAGATCCTTGGTTAAATCTTCATCTGGAAAACTAGTCTAGGTTGGGTCACGCCTGCTTTCTTCAATGACCATGTTATGCAGAATAATACAAGTCAGCATAATTTTGTTCATTTCTTGAATATCAAAAAAGCGCGCCGGCCCAGCTATGATGGCAAACTTCCTTTTCAATATGCCAAAAACGAGTTCAACATCCTTTCTGCATGCCATTTGTTGTGTGTTAAAGTATTTCATATCCTTCGAAGTCGTCGGACCAAAGCCTACTTGTTTATAATCTTGAACCATAGTTGACCATTCTGGATAGATTATGTCTGCTGAATAATAACCCTGAGTGTAGTGATGATTGTTGATGGTGAAATTACATTGCGGCGCGACCCCATTCTTGAGATATTCAAACAGTGGTGACTTATATAAAACGTTGAGATCGTTATTTGAACCCGGGAGTCCAAAAAAAGGCATGCCAAAACCAACAATCATAAGTAGCTGAAGCTTCCAAAATTACAGTTGGTTTTGGATAATGACTCTTATATTGGCCTGCCCATTCTATCGGACATGCATGCCACGTCCAGTGTATACAGTCAAGACTACCTAGCATTTCTGGAAATCCCCTCTTGGTGTTTTCTGCAGTTATTCTTTCAACATCTTCCTGAGTAGGCTTTCTTAAAAAGGTTGGACCAAAATGCTCGACTATTTTTCGCAAAACAGTTTGAGATACCTAAAGGCGGTTGTTTTCCCAATACGGATGTAATCGTCTGTGGATTCCGCTGGTACCCCGTAACATAGTATACGGAGGGCTGAAGTGACCTTTTGTTCGGGACTAAATCCTCTTATATGTCGTGCATCATACTGATAATTAAATAAAGGTTGTACCTGACAAAGCTCGGCAATAATCATTTGCGTCAAGTTACGGCCCATGCGGAATCGACCATGAAAATTCTCATCGGAATACATACGGTCATGATTAAAATAATCATGCATCAGCTTTTCTTGGTAAAAATATCGATTCCGCCACGTCCATCTTCTAGTCGCAACTTCATATGGCTCTAAAGGCTTTGGTATGATCCCGGTTTGTAATTGCAACATAAAATTTCGTCTTCTTCTATCTTGATCTGCATCTTCATCCATTTGATGCAAAAACTCCATACATATTTCTTCATCTTCTTCGTACAACATGTCATCCATCTCCATATCCTCCTCAGAAGAATCAAAATCAGAATTCATGGTTGAAAATTGAAAGTAATTGAAATTAAGAAAAGATTGATCGGATGAAAGATTGTTGTGTATTTGTGAGATCAAATCGAGTCGTATTTATAGAGGTGGAAACGAAAACTAGCTGTTCTGGTGACCGTTAACAAGTTTCCTTTGGCGGTCGTGTCTCAAACGCTGGCGTCGCGAATGCTATCGCTGGCGTCATTCCCAACGTCGCCAGCGCATGTAGTTCGGGCGCCGGCGCCAGATATTCGGTCGCACGTTTAACTATCTGTCGCTCACTTCTTTTACATAGTGGAGAATCCTGTTTGACCATCCACGTGGCTCAACAAACAAGTTCATTTGAACATTCCTATAGGAATTGCTCTTACTGAGTAGTTCTCTTCATGTTTGAGCATCATGCCGAAAGAATAAGGAAACCAAGTGGCTCGTGAAAAAATGCAGTTGAGAAGTAGGTCATCAACGCTCTCAGAAGTGTTGTTGCAGACGTTACAATCTGTTGAGACCCTATTGATAAATATGCCTATCTTCTCACCCACTGCTAAGTCATTATGAATAGTTTTTCACAAAAATGTTTTGATTCTAGGCGTTGTTTTCTTTGTGGCCTAGATTTTTCTCCAAGGAAATATGAAGTCATTTAGGTTTGAAGGCTCACCAGATTTATGACTTGGGATTTTCTGGAACGACTGGGGAGAGAATTCTCCGTGCGTTGTAAATTTCCATATTAGCTTGTCTTCGGCAGATGGGTTGATTGTGATATTCTGAATTTGTTTTGCAATGAAGTTATCCAAGAGTTGATGAATCAAAGTCATATTCCATCCCTTGGTAGCTGGATCAATTAGTTGGCGCACCTTAGTGATATCTAGCAAGATATGGTCGGTTCTAGCAAAAGCGAGTCCATTAGAGTAGATACTGACGTCTTTTCCGTTACCAACTAGCCATAAATAGCCTCTTCTCAAACTGTCTCTACTAGAAAGCATGGTTGACCAAGTAGTAGAGCAGATTCTTGGTTTTTTTTTTGCTTCCCAAAAGAACAACCTCTCAGGTATTTGGCGTTTAGAATTTTTCACCACGGGGAGTCATGATTATACAAAAGCCTCCATGATAATTTTTCCACCAGAGCTTGGCTGAGATGATAAAGAGATCTAAGACCCAAAACCCTTTCTTTCGATAAATTGAACCACTCCCATCTGAGAAAGTAATTATTTCTCTTGTTTCTCGTATGACCCCATCAGAACTCTCTAATTATTTCGGTAAGCTTGTCTGGTGTACTACTCCCATGTAGTACACCGGAAAGAGTGCAAGCACAACTTGAATGAGAGTTGTTCTACCTGCATCGAACAAGGAATGTATTTTCCAACCAATGAGATTTTCATCAAACTTTTCAATAAAAAAATTAAAATTTGAGATTTGTTTCCTTATTGAAGAATCTTAACACCCGAGTATTTCTCATCTTTTTTCATTTGACGCCAAGCCTTTCAATAATTTCCTTTTCTTGAACATCTAATACGTTTTTACCGAAGAAGATTTCTGACTTGCTGTAGTTAACCATCTGGCCTGAAGCAACATAGTATTGTTGTAAAATGTCAGTGACAGAATGGACAGTGCTTGAGTCAGTATTCCTGAACAACAAAACATCATATGCGAACAATATATGACTAACACTTGGTGCCATCTATTAAGTCTATAGCCATTGTATAGTTCACCAGCTTCCATTTTTTTATAGGGAAAATTGGAAATATGTTCCGTTTTCACTAATTTGTTTGGGGATTTATCCCATGACGGAAGAAAAATAAGAAATTTGTTCTAACCATCCAAATTTTCTGTCAAGTAATCTCTATGGCACACATGTGATTGCTCACGTGAGACCAAAAGACCATTAAGCCATCTATTCATTATCTTCTAAAGATCGAACTGCATATCCTTTCGTCTCTTTGTCATCTTTGTCTCCGTGATTTGAGTAACTCTCTTCGATTTTCCCTTACTTTCGGAAATGATATTTGTGTTGTAGATAAATCATCTTGTGGGTATCCAATCATACATTTTAATGATGGATGTATTAATTTTTATATAGCCATTGATTAAGAACGCGCGATTGGGAATATTGAAACTAATTGGGGATAGAGGAAAATGACAAAAACGGGATCCAAATATCAAATCAGGGTCATCCCTTATCTAAGTATTTTACCTAATACCCAATATACCCCACTAATAAGGATTGGTGATTAATTATAATTAGGAAAATTCTTAAGTATTTTTTAAAAGACTAGTGTATGTTTTTATTTGTATTTGGGTGAGTGAGGTGAGAATAGAAGGAGGAAAAAAAATTGAGAGGGAAATTATTTTGGTGAAAATGGAGGATGATTGTGAAGAGAGAATTGTTGCTACTGAATCTTTAGCTCAACTACAATAAGGAGCATATGTTGAATCTTCAGCCAATGACAACAACTCACAATTGCAAGTTTTGTGGAACCAACACCTTTGGATCATGATTTCTATGAGCATGAAGTGTTTCGTGAAGAACCAACCCAAGAGAGTAAACTTTTTCAACATACAAGCACTCCCAATACTCAGGTAAAGCTGCTAAGAGGTTGAAAAATCTATTTTTTTTTCTTTGAATCCACCATTTTTGCAGCTGAAAAAGCTCGGTGCCGGCATGGATGATGTATGAATTCAATGCCGGAAGCGACAATACCGGCATAGTATTCATACTACGTCCATGCTGGAAGCTCGATATCCCCCATTTTGAAACTAAAACCGGCATAGTATGCAACCAAAAAACAATGCCGGCACAAAAATTACTTTTTACCTACCACGGAATATTCTACGAAATATGCTACCGGCATGGTTAAATTCTAAGGTTACCATGTCGGTACTGCATGAAAAACATACAGGAAGTAGTGCCTTCCGAAGCTAAATAACGGCATGGTTAATTAATTAACTACCACACCAGAACTGTGTACCGGCGTGGAACCGTAGATTAAGAGAACGCCGGAACAGCCACTGGCATTGTTCAAATTTAACGTTACCATGCCGGTACCTACAAAAAAACATGCAGGAAGGAGTGTTATTCAAACCTAAATACCGGCATGGTATATTAATTATGGGTTACGCTGGAAAACGATACCGGCGTGGAACCTTAAATAACGAGCATGTCGGCACCAATGTTTCCGGCGTTGATTTCAAATGAAATGTTAATGCCGGGAGCGTCTCAAAATTGGTCTTCAGTTTCAGTGTAGTTCGACTATGCCGTAACTGCTTACCGGCATAGTATTTAATTTTATTTTTCGGACCTAATTTATTTTATTTTCGTTCGATCCTTAGGTTGTGACATATATTGATCCAACAAATGCAAGACCGCTTGGTCGTAATACATCAGAATACTATAAAATGCCTCCAATATGTTACCAAAGAATTCTTTTCACCTAGTATCTTGAATTTTACTAATGGATTGCTTGTAATGAACCTTATAATCTCCCATTGTTGTCCTTATGTAGGGAATAAAAGATCCAAAGGAAGCAATTGCTTGGTCTAAAGAGACGGCTCTTAAGAACATGTGTGTATTGGTGAGGAATACCCAAGGTTCAAATAGCCTTTTTGAGATGGTTTGCGAGAGAAGTGGGCAATAAAATGCGAAGAATAGCCACAAGAGAAAGGGTTATGTATATCCAAAGAAGACTAATAGGGTATACAAGACTCGTACGAGGAAGGATAATTGTCCCTTTAAGCTTGTATTCCATTTAAATGACAAGAACAATGAATGGGATTGTGCGGTTTGGTTCGGCCATCATAACCACCGGGATCCGAAGGATTTTGTTGGTCACTCCCTAGTTGCGAAGCTAAAACCTGATGAAATAGAGGACGTAAAGAGATTGACCAAAGCATTTATCAAACCGAGATAAATTCTCAGAGGCTTTAAGGAAAAGGATGAGATGAACGTGTCTTCTCTACATACAATTTATAGCACACAAGAAAATGTTAGAATGGTGGAATGGGAAGGGAAGAGCGTTGTGCAAGAATTTGAGAAGATAGTTTGGGATCACAACCTCACGCGTATCATTAAAAGAGGGCCGGACAACAAGCCCCTTCAAATATTCATTTCGCATCCTTTGCTTTCACAATTGGCTCATACATGTTGTGGTGTTCTTATGATGGATTGCACCTATAAGACAAACAAATACAATATGTCGTTGTTCAACATCGTGGGGCAAACATCGGACAAGGTATCATTCACATTGGCTTGTTGTTTAATGGAAAAAGAAAGGGACTATAATTATCATTGGGCATTACGACAATTGAAATTATTCTTCCGGGAAAATCAACTTCCGAGGGTCATCATAACCGATCAAGATGACGCATTAATGAATGCAATATCCGACATCTTCCCGGATGCACAAAATTTCCTATGCACATAATGAAAATGTGAGGGTCTAACAACCACACCCAACAATTCGTTTAGCAATCTAAGAGGACTTACTCCAGTACACTTTCTAGAGAATCAACTAGACAGTCAGACTCAATCTAGAATAAAGTATATCAAAGAGTTTAATATCTCTAACTCTAAATTCAATCTGCGAGCCCGATTGAATATAATAGGAGTAAACTTGAACAGTACCAAAGACCAATTTTCAAGTGTCAATCAATGTAAATCAACAACCAAAGGTTGGATATTCTAATTGATTGATCTAACGCACAACCTGTAATATTTCAATTATGTAACAAAATATAATGCGGAAAAGAAATAACACAGACACCAGAATTTTGTTAACGAGAAAACCGCAAATACAAAAAAACACCGGGACCTAGTCCAGTTTGAACACCACACTGTATTAAGCCGTTACAGACACTAGCCTACTACCAATAACTTCGGAATGGACTGTATTTGAACCCTAATCAATCTCACACTGATTCAAGGTACAACTCCTTACGTCTATGATCCCAGCAAGATACTACGCACTTGATTCCCTTAGCTGATCTCACCCACAACCAAGAGTTGCTACGACCCAAAGTTGAAGACTAGATAAACAAATATGTCTCACACAGAAAATTCTATAGGATTGAATAAATCTGTCTCCCACAGAAATACCCAAGAGTTTTTGTTCCGTATTTTGATAAATCAAGGTGAACAGGAACCAATTGATAAACCGGACTTATATTCCCGAAGAACGGCCTAGTATTATCAATCACCTCGCAATAATCTAAATCGTATGATAGCGAAACTAGATATTGTGGAATCACAAACGATGAGACGAAGATGTTTGTGACTACTTTTTTATCTTGCCTATCTGAGAAATAAATCTCAAGCCAATTTTACAATTGTCCTCATACAAAAGAAACAACAAGATTAGATCACACAACTACAAGAGAAGTAGTATCGGTCTGGCTTCACAATCCCAATGAAGTCTTCAAGTCATTAACCTACAAGGTTTAGCAAAACCTAAGGTTAAAGGAGAATCGACTCTAGCTATACAACTAGTATCACACAAGAGGTGTGGGGGATTAGGTTTCCCAGTTGTTAGAGTTCTCCTTTATATAGTTTTCTGAAAATGCGGGGGTCTAACAACCACACCCAACAATTCGTTTGGAAATCTGAGAGGACTTACTCCAATACACTTTCTAGAGAATCAACTAGACAGTCAGACTCAATCTAGATTAAAGTATATCAAAGAGTATAATATCTCTAACTCTGAATTCAATCCACAATCAGCAAATAGAATTCTGCGAGCCTGATTGAATATAAGAGGAGTTACTTGAACGGTACCAAAGACCAATGTTCAAGTGTCAATCAATGTAAATCAACAACCAAAGGTTGGATATTCTAATTGATTGATCTTAACGCACAACCTGTGATATTTCAATTATATAACAAAATATAATGCGGAAAAGAAATAACACAGACACCAGAATTTTGTTAACGAGGAAACCGTAAATGCAGAAAAACCCCGGGACCTAGTCCAGATTGAACACCACACTGTATTAAGCCGCTACAGACACTAGCCTACTACCAATTAACTTCGCACTTGACTGTAGTTGAACCCAAATCTATCTCACACTGATTCAAGGTACAGTTGCGCTCCTTACGTCTCTGATCCCAGCAGGATACTACGCACTTGATTCCCTTAGCTGATCTCACCCACAACTAAGAATTTCTACGACCCAAAGTTGAAGACTTGATAAACAAATCTGTTTCATACAGAAAAGTCTATAGGATTGAATAAATTTGTCTCCCACAGAAATACCCAAGATTTTTTGTTCCGTATTTTGATAAATCAAGGTGAACATGAACCAATTGATAAACCAGACTTATATTCCCGAAGAATATCCTAGTATTATCAATCACCTCACAATAATCTAAATCGTATGATAGCGAAACTAGATATTGTCGAATCACAAATGATGAGACGAAGATGTTTGTGACTACTTTTTTATCTTGCTTTCGGAGAAATAAATCTCAAGCCAATTTTACAATTGTACTCATACGATTGAAACGACAAGATCAGTTCACACAACTACAAGAGAAGTAGTATCGGTCTGGCTTCACAATCCCAATGAAGTCTTCAAGTCGTTAACCTATAAGGTTTAGGAAAACCTAAGGTTAAAGGAGAATCGACTATAGCTATACAACTAGTATCACACAGGAGGTGTGGGGGATTAGGTTTCCCAGTTGTTAGAGTTCTCCTTTATATAGTTTTCTGAAAATGCGGGGGTATAACAACCACACCCAACAATTCGTTTGGCAATCTGAGAGGACTTACTCCAATACACTTTCTAGAGAATAAACTAGACAGTCAGACTCAATCTAGATTAAAGTATATCAAAGAGTATGATATCTCTAACTCTTAATTCAATCCGCAATCAGAAAATAGAATTCTGCGAGCCTGATTGAATATAAGAGGAGTTACTTGAACGGTACCAAAAACCAATGTTCAAGTGTCAATCAATGTAAATCAACAACCAAAGGTTGGATATTCTAATTGATTGATCTTAACGCACAACCTATGATATTTCAATTATATAACAAAATATAATGCGGAAAAGAAATAACACAGACACCAGAATTTTGTTAATGAGGAAACCGGAAATGCAGAAAAACCCCGGGACCTAGTCCAGATTGAACACCACACTGTATTAAGCCGCTACAGACATTATCCTGCTACCAATTAACTTCGGACTGGACTGTAGTTGAACCCTAATCAATATCACACTGATTCAAGGTACAGTTGCGCTCCTTACGTCTCTGATCCCAGAAGGATACTACGTACTTGATTCCCTTAGTTGTTCTCACCCACAACTTAGAGTTGCTACGACCCAAAGTCGAAGACTTGATAGACAAATCTTTCTCACACAGAAAAGTCTATAGGATTGAATAAATCTGTCTCCCCCAGAAATACCCAAGAGTTTTTATTCCGTCTTTTGATAAATCAAGGTGACCAGAAACCAATTGGTAAACCGGACTTATATTCCCGAAGAACAGCCTAGTATTATCAATCACCTCACAATAAACTTAATCGACTAGCGAAACAAGTTATTGTGGAATCACAAACGATGAGACGAAGTTTGTTTGTGATTACTTTTCTATCTTGCCTAATGGAGATATAAAATCTCGAGCCAATTATTTCAAGTGTACTCAACACGATAGAAACAACAAGATCAGATCACGCAACTACAAAGATAATAGTTGGGTCTGGCGTCACAATCCCAATGAAGTCTTCAAGTCGTTAACCTATAGGGTCTCGAGAAGAAACCTAAGGTTAAAGGAGAATCGACTCTAGTTATGCAACTAGTAACAGACAGGAGGTGTGGGGATTAGGTTTCCCAGTTGCTAGAGTTCTCTTTTATATAGTTTTCAAATTAGGGTTTGCAATCCAAGTTACCTTGGTAAGAAAGAATTCAATAATCACCGTTAGATGAAAAACCTGATTTAACCAAGCTAATATCTTTCAACCGTTAGATCGAACTTAGCTTGTTACACACAAATGAAATGTACCCTCGTTTAGATTTTTGTAACCGTACCTAAACGTGTACACCATGTTGGTTCAAAAATAGTTAATCGAGGTTAGCCACATGATTACTCCCATATCAACCTTATTCATCTTAACCATAACTAGTTCAAATGACTCAAATGAAACTAGTTAAAGAGTTGTTGAATTGTTTAGAAAACACAGTTGAAATCAAATCGGCTTGATTCACTTGAATCAATCATAAACATTATATCCACGGTTTGCAAAGATTAAATTCCTTATGATTTAAATGTTTAAGTTCATGGACTTGACCGATTTGACAAAGTAACCAGCTTAAGTATGCGTACTTAAGCAACCGGTTTTTGAGTTTGTAAAGTTTCCAAACTCAGCAGAAATTTTCGGTTTAAAAACTTCCGCCAGTATGTATACGGGTAGGCATACTTGAGGTGGACTAGTTAAGAGTTTTTCCAAAACCAAACTCAGCAGAAATTTCGAGAACTTCCGCCAGTATGCGTACGGGTACGCATACTTAACCTGTCTCCTTGTCCAATTTCGTATACACACATATGCATACTCTTGGCTTCCGGTTTATGGACTTATACACTAATGTGCGAACACACTATATATGCTTATATCCAAAGATTGTTACATCATCAAATCTTTATTTCAATCATTGAAATATTTTTCTATAATGACAATAACTGTTTTCACACACTATTAGCATCAAAGCAATTTTCAAGATATTGAAACCTTCCAAGTCTTACACCAAATGATTGTATCACAGAAACCATGTAAGATGTTACTCGGAAATTTTCTCATGATATAAGATGAACTTGGTCGAAGCGAAAGCTTACCAACACATATTTCGAGAAATACGTAAGCGAGTGATAGACACATTTTTGTGTCTACTTTGTCCTCAATGTCTGTATTGTTGGAACTCTATTTTTGTACTAATATTGTGTTTTTATGTATTTTTAGGAAATAAACATTTTTGGAAAATTCGGCTCGAAAAGTTAATTTTGGCACCCGGAAGACAAGTGTTATTCGGACTCTCGCTTTTGGATAAGGGGTAACCTAATTACTAAGGGGCACCCCCAGGTCACCCCCAAGGCATATGCTATTCGCACCCCAGTTCAGGATAGGGGGCATATCATCTTCAACATTTAAATTCGTGTTTTGGCGGGAAAACCATTTTCACTCCTGACAGATTTTCAATCAGCAAAATGAAGGTGTTCTAGTGTGATTCAATCGCTGAAAATTGGTGAGAAGTTGTGATTTAACATGGAAAAGATGTTGTGAGTGTTCTCTTAGCTCAAATTTGGATAGAATTTTCTAGCCAATTCACGGGCTAAAAACAGGTAAAACACATGCAGAAGAGTTTCTCTACGACTTCTGGAAGATTTTGTGTGTGTTCTGCTCGTGTTTCATGCATCGAGCAACCTGTTGGAGCATGTGTAATCGAATTGGAGCGTGCTGGACGAGAGAAAACGCGTGAAAATATAAAACAGGAAAGAAAATATCCGAAAATATTTTCTTTCACTGCCGAGGATTTGTGGAGTTATGGAGGAGATTCGATGCATGCTTCGGGTTTAAATAGAGTCCTTGGAGGTCAGAGAAAGAGTGTCGAGAGTTTTGGGAGCTAGGGAGAGCTAGAGAAGACGAAATCAGAGTTTAACAAAACTATGTTTCTGCTGCTGCATGAAGATGAATACGAAGAACAATAGACTGTAAGAGACTGTCGTTCTTCAACAGTGACAGCGACAGTGGAGTGTGGGTCGTAGTTTCCCAAAGACTACAACATTTCATATGTATCGTTCTTGTGTGACGCTTCCTGTGGGTCGCACATTAGCTGTTTACACCATTTTTTCTTCTTCTCATCATTTGTAAACCATTTTTGAGCCATAATAAATTATTTTGAGAGCATTTATACTATGATGAGCTAACTCCCTCGTAACCAAGGCAATGGAGGAATCTATTCACGCAACATAAATGGGTAACTATTTCATTTAATTATATAATTCACCTAATCACTGCTTTTGCAGAGTTTTAAATTGTTTGAATGATTGTCTTAATTATTTGTTATTCAGTTTGATAGGTTATGCTTGGTTTAATCTCTTGATAATCTATGCTTAAGGTTTACAAATAATGTTTGAGAATCTGTATGATTGATAGTGAATTAAAGATAAAAGAGGACTTAAGAATTGAATAGAGTTTTGAAATATTTATCATTCAATTTTGCATAATAGTGGAATCTAGTGTCTTGGTTACCTCTCGCACCCATTGTTAATAATTTTGTATATAATTTTATTAAATCTTTAAATTTAATCTTCACAAGTCCGAGAGTTTGTACCTCATTACTACAACCTCATCAAAAAATTTGATCAGCGAGATATACTCGGCTCGAAATCTCAAAGATAAAACTATATCGTAACACGACTTATGTCTCAATATAGGAGATCGTAGAAATAGACTTTCCAAGTGATAGATAAGTTCAAGTCTCCGCATACCTTTTGTCGAAGAAGTTCCACAAGCTCCCCTTAGTATTTCTTCGTCTTCAAGAGATGAATATTGAGATAGAAACGTATGCGAGTTTGACCGAGCAATGCTCTAACATTTGCAAATCAGGGTTTGCAATCCAAGTTACCTTGGTAACAAAGCATTCAATAATCATTGTTAGATGAAAATCCTAATTCAACCAAGCTAATATATTTCAACCGTTAGATCGAACTTAGCTTGTTACATACAAATGAAATGTACCCTCATTTAGTTTTATGTAACCGTACCCAAACGTGTACACTCATGTTGGCTCAACAATGGTCAACCGAAGTTAGCCATACGGTTACTCTCATATTAACCTTATTCATCTTATCCATAACTAGTTCAAATGACTCAAATAAAACTAGTTAAAGAGTTGTTCAATTGTATAGAAGACACAATTGAAACCAAATCGGTTTGATTCACTTGAATCAATCATGAACATTATAGCCACGGTTTGCAAAGATTTCATTCCTTAAGATTTAAATGTTTAAGTTCATGAACAGATCGATTTGACAAAATAACCAGCTTAAGTATGCGTACGGGTATGCGTACGGATTTGAGTTTGTTAAGTTTCCAAACTCTGCAGAAATTCTTGGTTGGAAAAAAAATGCCAGTATGCGTACGGGTACGCATACTTAAGGTGACTAGTTTAGGAGTTTGTAATTCCCAAACTCAACAGATATTTTCGGTTTGAAAACTTCCTCTAGTATGCGCATGGGTACGCATACTTAAGGTGACTAGTTTAGGAGTTTGTAATTCCCAAACTCAGCAGATATTTTTCGGTTCGAAAACTTCTACCAATATGCGTACAGGTACGCATACTTATGTTGTCTCCTTCACCAATTTTGTATACACACATATGCATACACTTGGTTCCCGGTGTATGGATTTATACACTAATGTGCGAACACACTATATATGCTTATATCCAAGGATGGTTATATCATCAACTCTTAATTTCAATCATTGAAACTTTCTTAGAGGACGTTATATAGTTGTTGTTCACAAACCATTTTTCGTCAAAGCAATTTTCAAGTTATTGAAATTATCATAATGAAACATTCAAATGATTGTATCACACAAACCATGTTAGATGTAACTCAGCAATTTTCATATGATCTTATTCGGACTTTCTTCACGAATGTAAGATGAACATGGCTAAAACGAAAGCTTTCCAACACATATTTCGAGAAATACATAAGCGAGATAAACTCATCTCGAAATCTCAAATGTGCATAATAGAAAACTATATCATAACACGACTTATACCTCAATATAGGAGATAGAGTAGAAATAGACTTTCCAAGTGATAGACGAGTTTAAGTCTCCACATACATTTTGTTGATGAAGTTCCACAAGCTCCCCTTAGTAGTTCTTCGTCTTCAAATGATAAAGGTCGAGAGATCTAAGCTCAACTACACTATCTATGTCCTAGTCCGAGACATCTATAAATATGCTAGAAATCAAGACTTATAGTTTTGATCACTAACATTGACAAACATGCTTGAGATAGCAACGCATGCGAGTTCGACCGAGCAATGCTCTAACAATCTCCCCCTTTGTCAGTTTTAGTGACAAAAACTATCAATACATATGGATTACAAAATAAATAAAAATTGAAGCTTCATCCACATGCTTGATCTCCTTTGCATCTTCAACGTGACTCGAAATCTTCATCACTTCCAAGTACTCCATGATTCTAAAGGTTGTAAGTTTAGTCTCATAGTTGTTGAGGATCTGTATCTATAACAATGAGAAAACAAATGCTCTCAATCATTGTTATTCAATGTCATAGTATTATTACACAACATCAAAGTTCAATTGTATCATAACTTTGACAACAATACTATGGTGATATGTACCACTCCCCCTTAGTCAATACTTTATCTCAACATGAAAACCACTCCCCCTTACATAATGATCCGTAAACCATATATATTTATAATATGAACTACACATTAATTCTCCCCCTTTTTGTCAATAAAATTGGCAAAGGTACGAAAATTAGTGGGATCCTAATGAAATTTCCACGGAGATACTTCATGAAAAAAAAGAGAACAACATACCAACAAATTTAGATGCAATCATAAAGCCACATCTAAATACATTCATCAAGGAGTTTATAAAGATACAAGATAACCCCTAAAATATTCCACATCCGTACTCCCCACAAAGATATGGCGATTAAGCACAAGTTCAAAAGAACTCTCCCCCATTAAATGTCTATCCAAAAGGAACAACAAAGGCGACCTTACTTTCACAAGAAAAGAAGGATTTCTTTGGACATAATCAAATCACATGAAAACATGAATTTGAATCCAAAGTATTCAATTGAATTATCCACAAAAGAATTCATGATTAATCCAATCGAAATGCACAATAAAATTAACCACAAGAAAACCCATGATCAATTCAATCGGAATTACACAACCAAATTAACCACAACGTGATCAATTCAATTGGTCATGCTCGACATAAGAGAACTTACGTAGCAACAACTAAAATAACCACAAGAGAATAATCAATTTAGTTGGTCATGCTCAAACATAAGGAACCTTACGGAGCAACACAATATATGCACAAAAATGTGGATCGGAGATCGACCAATACTGCAGAATATACAAGGAGTCATTCTATCTTTCATCACTATTTGCATAATGACATATAACAAACTTAATCCTTGTGATCAAAAGTTATATCCTTTTTTGTATCAAACTAGTGACATAAAAGGCTTTAACTTTTGTTTGTCAAAAGTTCATTTTATCTTTTATCAATATATTCATATCAACATAATAGAGATAACTTTTGAACAAGTATGGGACAATCATAGTTCACGGACGCAAACACACATATTTCATAACAATTTGCAATATATAAAACCATAAATATTAAAATTGCAAACATCATCTTCCAAATAACTTAGAATTTAAATTAATAAATCTAAAAACATGAAGATGAAAACGTTTGGAACTAGCTATGTGTAATCACAATATTGGCTATTCCAAACCCTAGTTATTCTTCTAAACAAAAACAAGAATAAAAATTCTCATAAGAAGATTTACTAGACATGATCATAGCTGTTTGATAGGTGTCTAAAACACCTAATTTTATATCTAGTATTTATGCTTTCTTTGCTATTTTTCTTGTAAATTATGTATCTTATTTTGAATTTGAGTTATTAGGTACTTTGGAGTCGTTTGGATCAAAAGAAGGAGAAAACGTCCATTTGGAGCGTAAAGGAAACAAAGTCAATTCACTGGCTAGTTATACTTGGAGCGGACTAAGGTTGCGCAAAGTAGGCGAAGAATGAACAGTCAGTTCCCCGCAACCGACATCTGAGCAAGGAAGAGGGTAGGCAGTCAGTTCTGCGAAACTAACAGGCCATAAATGAACTGGGTGTCCCTTATCCTAATGTACTGGGTGTCAATATCAATTCTACCTCCTACACAAATTTAGAATTCAGAGAAGTTGCAATTCTTCTCATTATTCAGTCTGAAACCGAGAGATACGCTGTTGTTGGTGGTGATAATAAACTCAGGGAGATTGAGAAGAAGTTGTTACTGCTGAGAGAATCAGATCGAAGATATGATCGATTGAGAGCTATCGTGGTGGTTTTCTGCTAAGTGATTTCTTCGGAAGAGAAGAATATGGAGAAACACGGAGTTAGGGTTTAATCACTGGAAGAAAGATGGGTTTGAAACTTTGAAACATATCTCGAATTTGTGAATGTCTAGGTGTGAAATTTAAGATCTCAGAGAGGGGTTTTATGTTGATTTACGAATTAGGGTTTGAAATGATTCAGATGGTTGATATTTTTGGTTCTGGTGGTGAGTTAGGTCAGGGGAAGAAAGAGATGAAGAACAAGGCTACAATGAAGTAGAATCTGGTGGTGACAAGACTAATAGTGGTACTGAGCTGGTGGTGTTTGAGTAGCCTGAATAAGAGAAACTGGTGGTGGTGCTGGTTTCAGTGGAGTTGTAGGCATGAACTGCAGCTGTTGATAATGAACTGTAGGGGTGTAATTGGTTGTTGTTGGTGGTCATGAATATGAGGTAGTGAACAAATAGAAGAAATGTTAGTTTTAACAGTTGTTGCAGTTGGTGATAATTATCTGAGATGGAGTGGGGTTTGTGCTGAAATGAGAACAATGTTGATTGTCATGGGAATGGATGCTCTGCAATGGTGTTTGATGAAACTGGTTCATGGGAATTGCAGAATGCAGTGATGATGGCTTGAGGCAATTGCAGGTCAGATGGGTTGCTTAAGTCGCAAGTGGTGCTGAAATGGAAGTGAGCTTAATAGAAGTTGGTTGCAGTTGAGTACCAAGGGTGAAGATGAAAAATTGAGATGAATTTGGAGATCTTATGGGATGGATTTGCTGGTGCTGATGGATTGAGGCAATAGTATTTTGCATAATTGAGCTGAGAAGATTATGGTGATGAGCTGTGAAGAATGGGACCGCTACATATGATTTAGATGTATGTTAGGTTTACAGGGAGTTGAAACTCAAGAAGTAGCTGCAACAGATGGTGGAAATAGTGTAAGTAAGTGGTTTGTGCTCAAGATGGATTGATGCAGTTGGTGATGTGACTGATGGAGCTAATGGGTACTGGTGGTGATGCCAGGGATGAAATCTGCAGAAAGGTGCTATGTAATTCGAGTTATTGGTGGCCTGAGATGGGAGAATGTATGATGGAGTTGCAGGTGGAATGTGGCTCGGATGTTGTTACAGGTTATGATGTTTTGCTGGTGGATTTGGTCATGTTGAGCTGTAATGAAGTAGATGGAGTCGAAGTTTCCGTGTGCAGATGAGGCAATGAACTAGTATTGTTAGTTGCCAAAGCTATGACTGAGCTACAGTTGCAGGAGAGAACAAAATGAAGCGGCAGAGGCTGAAACTAGTGGTGCCATGGATATGAACAAGAGCTGCAAGAAGAATGCACAGCCAACATGGCTGGAGTGAACTGGTGAAGTACCATTGTGCAACACAGCTCTGGCCTGTGCAAGTTGCAATGGCTTTGGCTTTGGCTTGGCCACTCAGCCCATCCAGCTGAGTAAGATGCTGACTCATTGACTCGAGTTGACTCGTCTGACCGGTGATCGGGTGGACTTTTCCAGTCACCTGAATACTATTTCCGGCCACCTATCCGGACGATTGCCGGCGACTCTCCGTCCAACTTCCGGCCATTTTTCGGCGACAAATTGGCAGAGTTTCTATATGGGTTTTTATCACTTTTGGGCCACGCGAATTTTCACCTAATGGACTTTGAAGATTAGACCTAATTTTGGAAAGGAAAGGGATATAAATGAAAGACTCCTACAACTTTTGAGATCACGTTTTTATTATTCTTCTTGGAGCTTTGGAGAAAACTACTTCTAGAGTTTGCTTTGCTTTCATCTTCTTTATTATTTTATTGATCATGATGATGGTGAACTCCATTATTATGAGTAACTAAATACACTTGTTGGTTATGGGATAAAAGTTGATTTCTCAATGCATGTTATTTGATTCTATGGATTAGTTTTGTCTCAACTTTATTGTTTATGATTCATGGTTTATAGTGTTTTAGGATTTGATTGTTTGATTGGTTGAGTCCGGAATCAATCCGATTTGCTTTCATCTCTAGAGCTATATTAGGGTTTTCATTACGTAAAAGTTGTTTGTCCCTGATTTAAAGTAGCATAATTTTGGTTAGTGCTTGTAGTGATATATCCTATTAGTCACATATGAATCATAACCTTGGTTAAAACAAATTAGTGCTTTTACACGTTTGTTTGCTTTGATTAGTCTTATTCCATAAATCTTAAAGCTTTTAGGGAGTTAAACTTAATTGTGCTTTTACACTTTGGGTTGCTTTCTAGGAAGAATTCACATATGCATCTTTTAATGTGGTTGTGATGAAATTAGGAAATTAGCGGAATACTCATGCGATCAAGGTATTCTAGGACTTTTAATAAATAAGAGATTAAATTATCAATTATATTCAATGATGAAAAATACATGCTTGTGAATAATACTATCCCATGACCAATGTCTTCTCTTTATTGATTATTCCAATTATTTACTTTGCTTTACTTTATTTTTACTAAAAAAAAAAAATCACTCTTGGTTATCTTAGAAACCAAAAATTGCATAACAACAAAGGCCTCCCTGTGGATACGAACTCTTTCCTACCACTTTCTACATTATTGTAGTTGAGTAAGGAAGTGAAATTATATTTGTCGATTGACAACCGATCACTGTTTGAGAACCTCATACCTTTCAATGAATCCATCATAGAAGGTATCTGTTAGAGCATAGCTCGGCTGAACCCACCAAGTGTTGGTATGTCAAGTTTGGTTATCATATTTTAGTGAGCCAAAACTCATTTAAGATTCTCTTGATTATGTACTAGAGTCAACTTCGTATAGGTTAGCTTGAAAGTATTAGGATATGAGACATTACAAGTACTGCGAAGACTTGAAGAAGTGAAGAAGTAAGGAGCTAGAAAGACAACATCATCCTTCCAGTTGAGGTTAGTGATATTTGACTTGAACTGTTTCATTCCCTAACGTATTTTTCAAGTCGTGCATATTAAAAACAAAAATGCGAGGCATGAATGATTATACTCTAGTTAGACATAGTATTAAGGAATACAATACGAGGTTTATTACTTATAACCATTAAACTTTGTAAATAAGACATCGAAATAATCGTTTGAATGCTATTATGATTATGTATGGTTATAAGGTGGAGATTTCATCCTAGTGTTGATGGTGGTTTTTAGCTTAGGGTTAAAATCGTAAAACCTTATATCTGACATGACATCACTACAACCACTAGTGCATTTATTGAATCATTCAACATACCTACGATAAGAATTACCAGGGTACCTTTTTTTATATACATGTGTCATGTTCCACAGCAGAACCCTTAGTATTGACCGACATCATCTTCGTACATACCAAACCCTAATTCTCATGCTACCGCGCCAAGGCATGCCAACCATGCCAGCCGCACCATTGTGCCAATGGCAAACCATGCCAGCCACATCTCCGCGCCAAGGCATGCCAACCATGCCAGCCGCACCACTGTGCCAATGGAAAACCATGCCAGCCACATCTTCGCGCTAAGGCATGCCAACCATGCCAGCCGCACCACTGTGCCAATGACAAACCATGCCAGCCACATCTCCGCGCCAAGGCATGCCAACCATGCCAGCCGCACCACTGTGCCAATGGCAAACCATGCCAGCCACGTCTACCGCGCAAGGCATGCCAACCATGCTAGCCGCACCATGCGCCAATGGCATGCCAAACCCTTGGCCCCACCATGCCAAGCCAACCGCACCTTTCCTTGGCCCCAACCATGCTATCCGCACCATGCTCCAATGGCATTCCAAACCCTTGGCCCCACCATGCCAAGCCAACCGCGCCTTGCCTTGGCCCCAACCATGCTAGCCGCACCATGCGCCAATGGCATGCCAAACCCTTGGCCCAACCATTCCAAGCCAACCACACCTTGCCTTTGCCCCACCATGCCAAGTCGTCCGTACGAAACCCTTGTCCCCACTATGCCAAGCCATCTGCGCCATTGTCCTTGGACCCACCATGCCGGCCTTCCCGATGCGGCTACCAAAACGAAGGCGTGCGACGATCAACGGCCACCCTTCCATCCTAGATGCAAATCCTAGCTGTCCAAGGTCGCCAAACAACGCATGGTAACCTTTGGCCCAAAACCCTAGTTTTGGCCACGCCAAACCGCGCCAAGGCATGCCATGCCACATGTGCCAATGGCATGCCAACCACCTTGTCGCGTCATACCATGCCGGCCTTCCCCATGCGGCTACCAAAACGAAGGTGTGCGACGATCAACGGCCACCCTTCCATCCTGGATGCAAATTTTAGCCGTCCAAGGTCGCCAAACAACGCATGGTAACCTTTGGCCCAAAACCTTAGTTTTGGAAACGCCAAACCGCGCCAAGGCATGGCATTCCAACCCCCTTATCGCGCCATACCATGCCGGCCTTCCCTATGCGGTTACCAAAAAGAAGGCGTGCGACGATCAATGGCCACCCTTCTATCATAGATGCAAATCCTAGCCGTCCAAGGTCGCCAAACAACGCATGGTAACCTTTGGCCCAAAACCCTAGTTTTGGCCACGCCAAAGCATGCAAACCAACTTGCCGCGCCACACCATGACGGCCTTCCCTATGCGACTACCAAAACGAAGGCGTGCGACGATCAACGGCCACCCTTCCATCCTAGATGCAAATCCTAGCCATCCAAGGTCGCCAAACAACGCTGGTAACCTTTGGCCCAAAACCCTAGTTTTGGTCACGCCAAACCGCGCCAAGGCATGCCATGCCACATGTGCCAATGGCATGCCAACCACCTCGCCACGCTATACCATGCCGGCCTTCCCAATGAGGCTACCAAAACGAAGGCGTGCGATGATCGACGACCACTCTTCCATCCTAGATGCAAATCATAGCCGTCCAAGGTCGCCAAACAGCGCATGGTAATCTTTGGCCCAAAACCCTAGCTTTGGCCACGCCAAACCGCGCCAAGGAATTCCATGCCACATGTGCCAATTGCATGCCAACCACCTTGTCGCGCCATACCATGCCGACCTTCCCTATGCGGCTACCAAAACGAAGGCCTGCAACAATCAACTGCCACTTTTTCATCTAAGATGCAGATCTTAGCCGTCCAAGGTTACCAGCTAGCGCATGACAACCTTTGACCCTAGTTTGGTCGCGCCTAAACAAAGCCAAAACCCTAACTTTTGGCCGCGCCTAAGCTGGGACATATTAAAGCCATACTGATCATACTTTCATGCCACTGGATATCAAATGAAAGGTTGCAATAATCAACGGCTACCTTCCTCTTAAGATGCAAAATCTCGATTGTTAAAGGACACCACCGAGCCGGAAAGTCTCCAAGCTCAACTTGCCAGACAACAACAACATGCCACATGTTTTCCACGAAAACACTCGAGACATCAACACATGTCACAAACTGGGGGATACTCATTGGGTATTGGTTTGGCGGTTTACAGCATGCGGCGTACACTACGCTCGTTATTAGAAAGTTTCATAAGGATGAGGCGGTTAGTAAATACAGGGAGTAATGGTGAAACGCTTTCTTTTATAGAACATCAATTCCAAGCGTTACCGGTTACCACCTCCTCCCATTTACTCACCCGTTTTCCATTTCTTAATGAGACCAGAGTACGTTTCACTTCGACTTGTATAAATAGGCATTACCTATTTCCACCGAACAACAAGTTCGGGTCAGTAGCATATAATAATCAGAAAACGTTTGCTAGCTTTCCCATCTGTTAGCTTCCCACTTTCTGATATAAGTCGCAAAACAACTACTCTTCCAGAATCAACTATTCTGGTCTCAACACTCTCTTGGATTCCCTCCCCAAAACCAAACCTTCTCCTCCACTTTGTGACCGAAACAAGTCTAGAACGGCCATTTCTTGGTTTAGGCCGGATTTGTACAGATTGGCCTCTCGAATCTAAAGTGCTCCCTTGCAGTACATTATTTAGGGTTTAGATTTTTTTCTCACCCACGTCACACGAAATTACCAAAACCAGCAGAAATTTTTTTCACCCTCAAACAATTGGCGACCACAGTGGGAGATTGGTCTTTAGGTTACAATGTCAATTTTCAATCCTCGATCTCATACTTCGACCCAGACGTCAGGACGGTAGAGGCAAACGATCCGCACAAGGATCGACGACTCAGCTACCAGACGACCCGATACGATCCGCTCAGGGATCGACGACTCAGTTACCAGACGACCCGATTACCAATCAAGACACGGAAAGGGGCGAATGGGGACTTCCCAGAGGTTAAAAGCAAACGATCCGCCCATTGATTGACGACTCGATTATCAAGTGACTCAGGGACGATTGGGGACTTTCCACAATTGCGGTGCTTCTCACAAAACTCGGATTTGCCCTGACTCATTTTTCGTTAGCAGATCCAAAAAAACGAGTAAGTCTTGCCTAGACAAAATACATGGTTTACTATTTCAAGTTTTCACGGGAATGATAAAACCGATAGCCATGTTATGTTTCATCCTATGTCATCTACCGATGCGCAATGTTCACGGTTCCATATCTTCCCTGGGATGTTTGTGTCACTTACAATCATAACCAAAAACGGCATCATCCTAAAACAGTTCATCCCGAATAATAATCCAAAACCCTCATAGGTAACACTTGTCTATCTACCCAAAAATCCAGAAAATCAAAACCATAAAGCCAGGTGTTTCATTTGCCTTTCAAAAAAAAAAAAACTAAACAAAAGAATTTCAGAAGACAGAAGTGCATTCAAAGGAAGCCATTCAACGGTGTTTTTCTCTTCTCGAAGAAGGCGTCCTTCTTTATTTGGAGGACCGCCTATTTCAGCTCCAACTCTTTGGACAACCTTTCGACCTCCGCTTCTTGTTGTTTGACCACGTCCACAGAAGGACCTTCAGTCACCTTGTCCTGCAACTTTTGGATCTCAGATAAACCCTAACGCCTAGTTCCTCGTGGAATCAGTCACCTACCCATACATACCTACTTTGCATAATAACAATTACCAGTCACTATTCATGAGGTAACCGACGCTACTACAGTGATATTCGAAGAGAAGAACAATATTTATACAGATTCATGAAAGGCATACTTATGGCTAGGATTTTCCCCAAAACAAGAAAAAAAATTGAAAGAGAAACGCTGGAGTACATAGCTGGAATACGCTTTCCCACTTTATTGCTATCGCGCTACCGCTAACACCAGGACGTGAGAACAAAGATACGAGATAAAAAGGAGAGCCAACCCCTTTCATACGCATAAAACTTTTGGAATTTGAATAAGGAAATGATTTCCTATTTGAGCTACGTATGGAAAGAGGCAACTGTGCCCCCAAGAACAAGTCCGCGCCACGCCAAGCCAGCGTCGTGCCAAGCCAATAGTCCGCGCCATGCCCAACCAAGAGTCCGCACCATACCAAATCCAAGCCAGCGTCCACGCCAAGCCAGCTCCCATTCCAATCCGATCCAGCGCTAACAACTTGCATCTTTCCAGCGCCAGCAGCTTGCATCCTTCAAGCGCTAACAACTTGCATCTTTCCAGCGCCAGCATCTTGCATCCTTCCAGCGTTGCCTTTTGAACGCGGTCTTTTGAACGCCCAGGAAGGGAATCAACAATCTAATTTCATCACACGTAAAGATCAGGAACGACTTCTCCAAAATCGAAGCAAAGAAAATCAGCAACCCCCCTGAGTTCACAAAGACTCTCTTCCTGTCAGGAGCTGCATGATTTCCGGGGACTTCGCCCACAAAATCGTGCAGTCTATGATGAAATACTTGTGTGAGATTCTGTAGGCGCAGCGTCTAGACATATTCGCATCCCTCAAACGCACTGCATCAGGAAAGTAGTTGTTTCCAACCAGAGAAGTCGTTCCCAAACCCTAACCTCTCCTGGAAAGCACGATTGATAGATGGAACTGGGGACTCCTAACCATTGTTCACTTGAAGGGTGTCCAGTTTGACAGCACACTGATTAACGTAGCCACTCCGCTTCAACGTTCGCTCCAACAGCCTCTTCACTTCAACGTCCTCCAGCAGCGGCTCCGCTTCAACGTTCGCTCCGATAGCCGCTCCGCTTCAACGCTCGCTCAAGCATCCGCTCCGCTTCAGCGTTTTCTCCATAAGATGTTCCAGAATCCGAAGCCGAAGCTTCAGCGTTTGGCTCCTTAAGTTTCAACATCCTTTCCAAGAGTCGAAGCTGCTTCAACGCCGTTTCTTCCTGCAAAGGGTCGTGCCACCATGCTCCCCATGTCAAGGATCATGATCATAGCCAGCCAACCTTCGTAGTCATGACCGCCTTTTGATCTATCTCGACAAAACTCGTGATCATGGACAGTTTGCTCGCTCACGCGTCCAGCCAATCCTTTTACTTCCATGGATTCCCATACAATTCCAGCCAACCTACTTTGTTACCACAACAATGTAATCTCTTCTGATTACATCTGCTACCAAGAACTGTTGCCGCTCATTTGTTGATACCAGCCAGAGCTTCACCACAGCAGTAACCACTACAAAAGTAACCTGTACTCCTCCAAATTTTAAGTTCCACGTGGAAGAAGTAACAAAATCACCAGTACGAACGCACGATAGTGATGTCTTTATCATGGTCAACCCACTGACCATACAAGATGGAAATATGTAAACCATACTTGGGGATTGAGGATATACACGGAATCCCTTCACTGTTAAAGCTCAGAAGACACGTTCAACCAAAAGGTCATAGCCACAACAAGGTCATCTACTCTTCAAGGGTGCAGCGCAATAAAATCACCACCTATCTGTCCAGAAGACGCCTTCAACGCTTTACAAGGCCGCGGAGGATCCCAAGCCTGCTCAGAGGAAAACAACTTCAGAAACTGAAGAAAAATGCGACTGGGGACTGCTCATCGCAATCCATCCCGACGACCATCAAAGACTCATGAGATAACTCCAGAGACGCGGCTAAAACATTTTCTTGAAGAAACAGAGGGAGCCATGATAAACAACATAATTCTCTCATTCCTACCACTTCACTATACAGGATATTTCATCATGTGATATTCTGATCACCCCAACGTCACATCCAGAAGAGTACGATAAGCTTATATAAAATCCCGTGGACGTGGATTCAAGGCGATGCAATGAAAGTAGGCTACACATAGGGACTACCAACATGGGACGCTTTCACTCCCCCCATCCAGGTTATTTCTGATTTCAACATCATCACTATCGAAGTTTTACGAGCCGCAGGAATTTCTCAACATGAATCCGTACATGTGCACCAAAGACTCCAAATGCATGCCACAAAGATACATTCACATATTCGTCCAAGCCATCGGATCTAACAGAAGCATAACTGGGGACTGCACACCACATCCCATTCCACACTATAGTCCAAGATTCGGAAGATGGTTCGAAGGATGCCACTTGGAACCAAGTCCTTGAAGACTTGATAGTAGCACATCGCCAACGAAACGTCTCCCAACTCATCCAGTTCATCCAGTGTCTCCGGAAGATTTCGACCAATACAAGCATCCACAACATATTGTCATTGCGATCAGAGGGTCCAGGCACTGAACAACCTAAAATCAAGGATGGACCGAAAACGCAACCACATCCAACCTTCCCAAGAATGCAATGAAGTTTGATAAATTTTGGAATCCACTGGAGAGACACTGCAGACGGAAGCACGGATCCGGATGAGCAACAGAAAACAGAATAAGGTCAATACTTTTCATGCGGACGGAGTTTCTAGATTTTGAACAAAATAAAGATTCCTTCTTGCTCCATGAAGCGGATGACTGGGCGCGACTATGCCACCTCGGGCCCGCAACATCCCTCCTGAGTTCTTCCTGAATTTTACTGTCGAGCTGTTTTCACCTCCCGAACGAGATCAAAACCTAAATATTTTCGCGTGGGGAGAGAGGAAATTCTTTTTCATTCAGAATGGAAGGGAGGACCGTCAAAATCCGAGTTCGTACGAGAATTCTACAGCGATTCTAGAAAGGGGCACTAATTAGAGTTGCAGCATGCTAAAAACTGAAGCAAGTTGTTACCTTCCCGAAGCCAGTCGTCACCTTCCCAGGGAACTAAATCAAGTTGTTATCTTCCTGAAGCCAGTCGTCACCTTCCCAGGGAACTGAAGCAAGTTGTTACCTTCCCGAAGCCTGTCGTCACCTTCCCAGGGAACTGAAGCAAGTTGTTATCTTCCCGAAGCCAGTCGTCACCTTCCTAGGGAACTGAAGCAAGTTGTTATCTTCCCAAAGCAAGTCATCATCTTCCCACGGAACTAAAGCAAGCTGCCATCATTCTACGGGCCCGTAATTCTTCCTGAATTTTACTGTCGAACTGTTTTCACCTCTCGAACGATCTCAAAACCTAAATATTCCCAAGGGGGGAGATAGGAAATTCTTTTCCGTTCAGAATGGAGGGGCAGACCGTCAAAATCCGAGTTCGTACGAGAATTCTACGGCGATTCTAGTAAAGGGCGCAAATTAGGGTTTTGGCATGCCAAACCCTAATTTAGAAAAAGTTGCCATCATCCCATGAAACTGAAGCCGGTCGTCATCCTTCCACGGAACTGAATCCGGTCATCATCCTTCGAAGGAACTCAAGCTAGCTCCACTCCAAGCCGATCAACGCAAGCAGCTCCATTTCAAGACGACCAATGCTGACAGCTCCCATTCCAAGCCGACCAACGCCTGCGGCTCCCATTCCAAGCCGACCAACGCCTGCGACTCCCATTCCAAGTAGACCAACGCCTTCGGCTCCCATTCCAAGCCGAACAATGCCTGTAGCTCCCATTCTAAGCCGACCAACGCCAGCGGCTCCGTTCAATCCGCACCAACACAGATAACTCGCTAATCTAGCACCTCCGCGTTCCCTAGCCCAGCCAAGATGACGCGTGACCAAGCCAAGCCGACAGTCTGCATCTCAACCATCAATCGCCTCTACCATTTCAAGGTCTAGCCAGGAACACCACGAGTAGAATTTACGCAAGGCCGCCAACACAAGAATCACGAATTCTCCTTACCTCTCGAAAAAGGTTAGTCGGGTCTTCCTGACCATCTTTTCATGACTTTCCATTTCGATTTTGTCCTGGCCTGTCACCATCTTATGCTTACCTCGCAAGAATGCTCCTGTTCCGAGCTAAGCAGGGGACTTAATGTTGATGGTGGTTTTTAGAATAGGGTTAAAATCGTAAAACCTTACATCTGACATGATGTCACTACAACCACTAGCGCATTTATTGAATCATTCAACATACCTACGATAAGAATTACCATGGAACCTTTTTTTTATATACATGTGTCATGTTCCACGGCAGAACCCTTAGTATTGACCGACATCATCTTCGTACATACCAAACCCTAATTCTCATGCTACCACGCCAAGGCATGCCAACCATGCCAGCCGCACCACTGTGCCAATGGAAAACCATGCCAGCCACATCTCGGTGCCAAGGCATGCCAACCATGCCAGCCGCACCATTGTGCCAATGGAAAACCATGCCAGCCACATCTCCGCGCCAAGGCATGCCAACCATGCAAGTCGCACCATTGTGCCAATGGAAAACCATGCCAGCCACGTCTACCGCGCCAAGGAATGCCAACCATGTTAGCCGCACCATGCGCCAATGGCATGCCAAACCCTTGGCCCCACCATGCCAAGCCAACCGCACCTTGCCTTGGCCCCAACCATGCTAGCCGCACCATGCGCCAATGGCATGCCAAACTCTTGGCCCCACCATGCCAAGCCAACCGCACCTTTCCTTGGCCCTAACCATGCTATCCGCACCATGCGCCAATGGAATGCCAAACCCTTCGCCCCACCATGCCAAGCCAACCGCGCCTTGCCTTGGTCCCAACCATGCTAGACCCACCATGCGCCAATGGCTTGCCAAACCCTTGGCCCCACCATGCCAAGCCAACTGCACCTTTCCTTGGCCCCACCATGCCAAGCCGTCCGTACCAAACCCTTGGCCCCACTATGCCAAGCCATACGTGCCATTGGTTTTGGCCCCACCATGCCGGCCTTCCCTATGCGGCTACCAAAGCGAAGGCGTGCGAAAATCAACGGCCACCCTTCCATACTATATGCAAATCCTAGCCGTACAAGGTCTCCAAACAACGCATGGTAATCTTTGTACCAAAACCCTAGATTTTGCCACGCCAAACCACGCCAAGGCATGCCATGCCATATGTGCCAATGGCATGCCAACCACCTTGTCGCGCCATACCATGCCGGCCTTCCCCATGCGGCTACCAAAACGAAGGCGTGCGACGATCAACGGTCACCATTCCATCCTGGATGCAAATCCTAGCCGTCCAAGGTCGCTAAACAACGCATGGTAACCTTTGGCCCAAAACCCTAGTTTTGGCCACGCCAAACCGCGCCAAGGCATGCCATGCCACATGTGCCAACGGCATGCCAACCACCTTGTCGCGCCACACCATGCCGGCCTTCCCTATGCGGCTACCAAAACGAAGGCGTGCGACGATCAATGACCACCCTTCCATCCTAGATGAAAATCCTAGTCGTCCAAGGTCGCCAAACAATGCATGGTAACCTTTGGCCCAAAACCCTAGTCTTGGCAACGCCGAACCGCGCCAAGGCATGCCATGCCATGCCACATGTGCCAATGGCATGCCAACCACCTTGCCGCGCCACACCATGCCGGCCTTCCTTATGCGGCTACCAAAACGAAGGCGTGCGACGATCAACGGCCACCATTCCATCCTAGATGCAAATCCTAGCCGTCCAAGGTCGCCAAACAACGCATGGTAACCTTTGGCCCAAAACCCTAGTTTTGGCCATGCCAAACCGCGCCAAGGCATGCCATGCCACATGTGCCAATGGCATGCCAACCACCTTGCCGCGCCATACCATTCCCGCCTTCCCCATGCGTCTACCAAAACGAAGGCGTGCGACGATCAACGGCCACCCTTCCATCATAGATGCAAATCCTAGCCGTCCAAGGTCGCGAAACAACGCATGATAACCTTTAGCCCAAAACCCTAGCTTTGGCACGCCAAACCGCGTCAAGGCATGCCATGCCACATGTGCCAATGGCACGCCAACCACCTTTTCGCGTCATACCATGCCGGCCTTCCCTATGAGGCTACCAAAACGAAGGCCTGCAACAATCAACTGCCACTTTTTCATCTAAGATGCAAATCTTAGCCGTCCAGGGTTACCAGCTAACGCATGGCAACCTTTGGCCCTAGTTTGGTCGCGCCTAAACAAAGCCAAAACCCTAACTTTTGGCCGCGCCTAGACTAGGACATATTAAATCCATACTGATCATACTTTCATGCCACTGGCTACCAAACGAAAGGTTGCAATAATCAACGGCTACCTTCCTCTTAAGATGCAAAATCTCCACCGTTGAAGGTCACCACCGACCCGGCAAGTCTCCCAAGCTCAACTTGCCAGACAACAACAACATGCTACATGTTTTCCACGAAAACACTCGAGACATCAACACATGTCACAAACCGGGGGATGCTCATTGGGTATTGGTTTGGCGGTTTACAGCGTGCGGCGTACACTACGCTCGTTATTAGAAAGTGTCATAAGGATGAGGCAGTTAGTAAATACAGGGAGTAATGGTGAAACGCTTTCTTTTTTGGAACATCAGTTCCAAGCGTTACCGGTTACCACCTCCTCCCATTTACTCACCCGTTTTCCATTTATTAATGAGACCAGAGTACGTTTCACTTCGACTTGTATAAATAGGCATTACCTATTTCCACTGAACAACAAGTTCGGGTCAGGAGGATGCAACAATCAGAAAACGTTTGCTAGCTTTCCCATCTGTTAGCTTCCAACTTTCTGATACAAGTCAAAAAACAACTAATCTTCCAGAATCAACTATTCTGGTCTCAACACTTTCTTCGCTTCCCTCCCCAAAACCAACCCTTCTCCTCCACTCTGTGACAAAAGAAAGTCTGGATCCACCATTTCTTGGTTTAGGCCGGACTTGTACAGATTTATCTCTTGAATCTAAGGTACTCCCTTGCAGTACATTGTTTAGGGTTTAGATCTGTTTCTCACCCACATCACACGAAATTACTGAAACCAGCAGAAACTGTTTTCACCCTCAAACACCTAGGAAACAATGTTTTACATTTGTTTTAAGGAATTAAATTCATGAACTTGTTTTGTGAATCGAAAGAGAAATCGCCAGGAATTATTGGTATTGTTATTCATTGCATATCTTTTGAACTACCAATATGTGTGTTTAGTATAACCGCTCATGACTTGTTTATGTTCTTGGTAAAACTATTCACAAAGGCCTGACTTTTGTATTGGTATGACTTTTAGTAGTGAAACCGATCTTATGTAATCACCTGAGATTGTATGATCAATTTTGTGTTATTGGTATGACCGAATCTGGGTAAAGGGGAACCGATCATAGTAAGAGGTGCAACCTATCATAAAGGGGAATCGATCCTTGTACGAGGTGCAACAAGTTTTTAGCAGAAAGGGGAACCGATCCTATGGACATGTGCAACACGTTTTTAGGAAAAAGAGAATCGATCCTATGGACATGTGTAGCAAGTACAAGTTAGATACCGTATATATGTGGGGAACCGATCCTAATACCTAGTCAACCGAATTTTGGAAAGCTAGTGTGACTATGCACAATACTCACATGGAGGTAGAACCGAAACTTGTTTTGGTAGAACCGTGAAACCCATGATTTTTGATTGAGTGTTCTTGATCAATCACATAGTTCTTGAAAGTCGGATGAACCAATTCTAAACTTGTTTGGAAGTGTGGCAAATCGGTTTCAAGATTATAAGTATGAAAGAGGACTTACAAAGTAAGGATGTCGACATACTTTGAATATGTGCAGTAACGTTTATCTTTAATTGTTCAAAGTTATTCCTTGATAGCTAAAGGAAGAAAATCCCAGATCGAATAAAATAAATTGAGAATATTTTATTTAGGGTTTTTAATTTTATTTTAGGAAAATGAAAATTAGTAATGTGCATTTACTAGTTGGAGATTTTCCAAGAGATTTTCGGTCATTATTTTGGACAAAGCATTTTCAGGAATTATGGAAACCGAATCTGGAATATATTGCATATCTTAAGAATATTTTTGGTTTTCGAAATTCCTTGGTGTCCAAACTTCATTGGTCTATAAATATGAAAGTTTGCATTTCGAGCAAACTAATCCTCGTACAGCAAGAACTATCTCAGTTGTGTTGCTACTGGTGAAGCCGCTTATTCGGAGAGGAGAGTAACCTAATTAGGCAAAATCTCTTACGGCCGCTGAGTTTAAAGTCTTCTTTGGGATTGAGAATCTCTATTAGTACCGGTTGGTGGGAAACTATATAATTGCGGTTTATCTTTTATTTTCGATTGATTTGATTGACTAACCGTGGTTGAAATTTGATTGCACCTAGTTTGTTTATGCTTGAGAATATTCTCTTCTGATATAAGATTCACTCAAACTAGATCGAAGTTTCGACGGGGATCTTTAGACATCTTAGATCTAAAGACGTCTTATGATAATGCATTGTTAACAAACTCCGTTCTGTGTGTGATTGATCACAAGAGATACAAGTTGATTATTTTCAGGTGTTTATTGAAATCTAAGAAGATTTAAAGACAAAGAAGACTTTGAAGATTTCTGATTTGGGATTCATAATCTTTGGTGTACACAATACTTGTTTCGGTAAAAGAGGATCCAACTATAATCGGTTTATCCTTGTGGTAGATTAGATTGATTAGTTGTGTAGATCGACATCAATACAATTCTTTGTGATTAAAAGTATTGATTGAAAAAACTTAACAATTACTTCGGTAGTTGATAAATAAGACTGATCTAAGAACCTGACGAACGAGATTATTGAGATAAACAGAAGACCTTTGTCGAACTCATATCACTTGATTGAAAAGAGTTGATACCAAACAGATTTGTTGTTTCTTTACTGTTTGGAAACGAACCAAAGGAATTGTTCCAAGTACGTGACTTATTACAGGTCTGAGGCGTGGGAATACAGATGGAACTAGGTGAACTATAGGTTTAGTTGCTTTGTCTCAACTATACGAAGTTGGTTTGATTTTGTATAGCGGCTTCATCCTGGGAGTATTCAATTCTGGACAAGGTCCGGGGTTTTTCTGCATTTGCGGTTTCCACGTTAACAAAATCTTGCTGTGTCATTTACTTTTATTTTCTGCAATTATAATTGTTGTTATTATAATTTAAAGTAAATTACACAAACGTTAATTCCTATTTACTTGATAAGCAATCCTATTGTGTTTGGTTAAGCCCGAACCTTTTATCAAGTAAACATACTTCGTTGTTATATTTTCTCGATCTCTTATCCATAGACGATCACACGAAGTGTGAACCGATTTGTTGTATTGTCTCGACTCAGTCCATAGACAATCACTTTCGGAGAAAGGACTTATAGGTGGAAAAGTTTTAGATTGAGGTATATTTGGGTACCCTCGTCTTTTCAGTATCACTGATTTCCTTGATTCTATTGACTGTGGATACTCCATGTTCATGAGTTAGGACACAAACTTTACGATCAACAACCCGAGCAAGTTGTCTAGCCTTGACACAGTCCATGATGAGCTTCTTTTGATTCCGTATCAGAATGTTCTGATTAGCAAGGATTCTGGCATGACCATCTAGAAGTTGGTTTATTTGCAGTTGAAGATTTGCAAACTCGACCTTGGAATCGTCCTGAAAACAAGTTAAATCCTTAACAGATTCATCAATCCAGGAGTTGTGCTCTTTCCTTGCAAGCATCTTCTTCAGAACCATGTCTTGAACCGAGTCATGTCCTTGAGTGTCCTCCTCCATGTCAACACACACAATATCTTGAGATTTTGTTGAGTTCTCCATATAATTTTTGAAGGGATGGAGCAAACCAATATATATGTAAACAAGAAGAGACTTCTTGATAAGAAAACCCTATGAACTCGTGAAACATATGGAGGGGACACGAAAGTTCGTGGACCGGTTGCAAGGAAGATGAATTAGGATAAATAGAAAACACACAAATGGATCAATAATTTAAAGATAAAATCTTGAATTAGAACCAGATATCGATAGCAGAATCAAAAACTCAGAAAGTTAATGAAAACACATTAAGAACATACAACTAATCTTGAGACCTCTCACAGTCATCATCCTTGCATCTCTCAAGATAGATTCAAGGATAAGATCACCTAGAATTAGGTAAGAGAGTGAGACGTACGAATTATGGGAGAAGAGTTGCACATGTCTTTAGAGCGTTTAAAATGTGTATTCCCCTCTTTCCATCGATTATAACTTATTCCAGAAGAATTTTGTCATAAACCTTTTTAGATATCCATCAGAAGGATTTATCTGAGGGTTAAGTCTAGGTCCTCTAGAAACAGGTTCCAGAGAATAAGAGAAAAAAGGTTTCTGTCTTCTTGACTTAGACTTACCAAATACATTCTTATAAGTGCAGGAACTATGGTCATTAATGTCACAAGAGTTTATACCAAACAGAGGAACATACATCTTGTAATGATTTCTAGAGTAGTGATCATCCTTATAAGAATTCTGGTTTTCTGTAGGAAAGAAATTCACTTACGAAGATGTCGGACGACTTATTTCATTGACAGTGGAGAGAAGGAACTTACGAATATGTGATATTTGTTTGTTACTAGTGAAGCAATGAAGAGAATAGTGATTCTTTTTCCCACAGAAGGAACAACATCGTGGATTAGAGATCTACCTGTCTTGACCCTTAACTTCTTCCGGCACATGCAAATTTTGCAAGTGATTTACAAAGGAAAATTCTTTGGAAAAACTTTTCTTCTCACTAGGTAAGGCTTTGTGAATATCATAAGAAGGTGTAGAAGATGACTTACTCATCAAAATAGAGTTTTCCCTTTTCAAGGTGTTACACTGTTCTCGGGTATAACGAAGAGATGCAACAAGTTTCTCTTTTTCAACACGATAACTGTTTATTTCTGATGAATGGGCCTTGATTAGAAGTTCTTCTCTAGTTGAGTCTTCTTTAACAGTATTTTCAAGCATACTAATATTTTTACGATGTAGAGTAGTTTCTTGAACCATTTTTTTCGATACTGTTAGAGAGAGATTCAATGAAGCAGTAGAGTTCACGTTCCCTTTCAAGAGTTTTCTCAAATTCATCAATAAGATGATCATTCTTTTCTTCAATATTCTTGATTTTAGAAGCTTGAACATGAATGATTTCAGCTGATTTTTTTAACGTTCTGGTGAGTTCCATTTCTGATTCTGACACGATCTCACAAATATTGTTTTTCCCTCGGGATTCGGAAGAATCTTCTAAGGAGTTGTCCTTTGAGGCAAAAAACAGGATTTTTGGTGTAATCAGAAACTTTGGAAGACATATCAATATGCGTTAACTTGTGAGATACTTTTTAGGTCCTCATAATACAGATTGCTACAAACACTGACTTATAAGGTCTTTGATGTGTTTGCCTGCTCTGATACCAATTGAAAATGCGGGGGTCTAACAACCACACCCAACAATTCGTTTGGCAATCTGAGAGGACTTACTCTAGTACACTTTTTAGAGAATCAACTAGACAGTCAGACTCAATTTAGAATAAAGTATATCAAAGAGTTTAATATCTCTAACTCTTAATTCAATCTGCAATCAGTAGATAGAAATCTGCGAGCCCGATTGAATATAAGAGGAGTAAACTTGAACGGTACCGAAGACTAATGTCCAAGTGTCAATCAATGTAAATCAACAACCAAATGTTGGATATTATAATTGATTGATATAACGCACAACCTGTGATATTTCAATTATATAACAAAATATAATGCGGAAAAGAAATAACACAGACACCAGAATTATGTTAATGAGGAAACCGCAAATGCATAAAAACACCGGGACCTAGTCCAGTTTGAACACCACACTGTATTAAGTCGCTACAGACACTATCCTACTACCAATTAACTTCGGACTGGACTGTAGTTGAACCCTAATCAATCTCGCACTGATTCAAGGTACAGTTACGCTCCTTACGTCTCTGATCCCAGCAGGATACTATGCACTTGATTCCCTTGGATGATCTCACCCACAACCAAGAGTTGCTAAGACCCAAAGTCGAAGACTTGATAAACAAATCTATTTCACACATAAAAGTCTATAGGATTGAATAAATATGTCTCCCACAGAAATACCCAGGAGTTTTTGTTCCGTCTTTTGATAAATCAAGGTGAACAGGAACCAATTGATAAACCGGACTAATATTCCCAAAGAACAGACTAGTATTATCAATCACCTCACAATAATCTAAATCGTATGATGGCGAAACTAGATATTGTGGAATCACAAACGATGAGACGAAGATGTTTGTGACTACTTTTTTATCTTTTCTATCGGAGAAATAAATCTCAAGCCAATTTTATAATTGTACTCGTACGATAGAAATAGCAAGATCAGATCACACAACTACAAGAGAAGTAGTATCGGTCTTGCTTCACAATCCCAATGAAGTCTTCAAGTCGTTAACCTACAAGGTTTAGGAAAACCGAAGCTTAAAGGAGAATCGACTCTAGCTATACAACTAGTATCACACAGGGGGTGTGGGATTAGGTTTCCCAGTTATTAGAGTTCTTCTGTATATAGTTTTCAAATCAGGGTTTGTAATCCAAGTTACCTTGGTAACAAAGCATTCAATAATCACCGTTATATGAAAAGCCTGATTCAACCAAGCTAATATCTTTCAACTGTTAGATCGAACTTATCTTGTTACATACAAATGAAATGTGCCCTCATTTAGGTTTATGTAACCGTACCCAAATGTGTACACTCATGTTGGCTCAACAATGGTCAACCGAAGTTAGACATATGGTTACTCTCATATTAACCTTATTCATCTTATCCATAACTAGTTCAAATAACTCAAGTGAAACTAGTTAAATAGTTGTTCAATTGTATAGAAGACACAATTGAAACCAAATCGGTTTGTGTCACTTGAATCAATCATGAACATTATAGACACGGTTTGAAAAGATTGCATTCCTTAAGATTTAGATGTTTAAGTTCATGAACAAACCGATTTGACAAAATAACCAGCTTAAGTATGCGTACGGTTATGCGTACTTAAGCAACCGGATTTGAGTTTATTAAGTTTCCAAACTCAACAGAAATTCTTGGTTAGAAAACTTCCGCCAGTATGCGTACGGGTATGCATACTTAAGGTGACTAGTTTAGAAGTTTGTAATTCCCAAACTCAGCAGATATTTTCGGTTCAAAAACTTCCTCTAGTATGCGCATGGGTACGCATACTTAAGGTGACTAGTTTAAGAGTTTGTAATTCCCAAACTCAGCAGATATTTTCGGTTCGAAAACTTCTACCAGTATGCATACGGGTACGCATACTTATGTTGTCTCCTTCACCAATTTTGTATAAACATATATGCATACACTTGGTTCCCGGTTTATGGATTTATACACTAATGTGCTAACACACTATATATGCTTATATCCAAGGATGGTTATATCATCAACTCTTAATTTCAATCATTGAAACTTTCTTAGAGGACGTTATATAGTTGTTGTTCACAAACCATTTTTCGTCAAAGCAATTTTCAAGTTATTAAAATTATCATAATGAAACATTCCAAGGCAACACCAATGATTGTATCACACAATCCATGTTAGATGTAATTCGGAAATTTTCATGTGATCTTATTCGGACTTTCGTCACAAATGTAAGATGAACATGGCTAAAGCGAAAGCTTGCCAACACATATTTCGAGAAATATATAAGCGAGATAAACTCAGCTCAAAATCTCAAATGTGCATAATATACAACTATATCGTAACACGACTTATGTCTCAATGTAGGAGATAGAGTATAAATAGACTTTCCAAATGATAGATGAGTTTAAGTCTCCACATACCTTTTATTGATGAAGTTCCACAAGATCCCCTTAGTAGTTCTTCGTCTTCAAATGATGAACACCGAGAGATCTAAGCTCAACTAAACTATCTATGTCCTAGTCTGAGATATCTATAGATAGGCTATAAATCAAGACTTATAGTTTTGATCACTAACATTGACAAACATGCTTGAGATAGCAACGCATGCGAGTTCGACCGAGCAATGCTCTAACACATACCATATACGTCAAAATGTGATAAAAACCTGTCATGCCTTGTTTGAACCCACAAAGGAGGATATTGAGAAGATAATGATTGTTCAACTAGAGGAATATGTTCGCAAGAACAAACTATCACCCGAAGAAGAAGAAGATGAGAGAGGAAATATCAAAGAGCGAGTGGACAAAGAACATGAGGAAAATCATAAAAAGTGGTAGGAAATTCTAAGAGATTGAGAGAAAGTTTATTGGTCTCTTACCGAGGATATGTATGAAAAGAGATTGGACAAATTTATTGCCGATTCGAACGAAGTTTATCCGACTGCCGTCTGGTATTGTCGGACTCAATGGTTAGATAAGTTTAAGGAGAAATTTGTGCATGCATGGACAAACCGGTATAGACACTACGGTAATGAAGCAACTAGTATAGCGGAGTCCGCTCATTGGAGATTTAACGATCTCATCCAGTCCGTCGTTACGGTCACCGAGGCAATAGAACAATATTTTAAAAGTGATATCGATAGGATCAAGAAGGATTTTGAAAAAAGCTCAATGGAAAAGATGACTTCATATTTACCATATGGTAAGTTGCTTCGAGGAATAGAGTTCAACGTCTCTTATTAGGCAATAAAACATATGATGAGAGAAATGAAAAAGGAGATAAACTACGGCAAACCGGGTGATGTGTGTATTTGTCCTGACATGTCTTCATTGGGGCTTTCGTGTCGTCATATGCTTGTGAAGTATGAAGAAATGATACCTATTGAGGTTATAGATCCGTTTTGGAAGCAACTATCTTTCACCCCTCCCTCTACGGAAGATCCCGGATAATCATCATGGGATACAAACGAAGCAAAGGAATTCTTCGAAGCTTACTCACGTGGTAACTCGTCCAGCCAACAAGTCTTGTTGAGCCAACTAAGTCTAATTACACGCCCATGGACAGCACAAAGTGAAGAGCCAACAAAGGGAGATCCTCCCGGTAGACCACAAACCAAAACGACAAGGAGAAAACATAGGAAAGAATTGAAAGAAATGAGTCAACATGAAAATGAACTCGAGGCAAGTAATAAACGAGGTCTAACCGGATGTGAGATTTCGGAAGCAAGGTTTGCGGAAGCGCCGGTTCCAAACAAAAGGGGTAGGCCGAGAAAGGAACCGCTATCAAGTCACCAACAAACGACGGATTCTGTATCCACACAAAAAACCGATAATCGGAGGTTCCAAAAAAAAAGGGTAGACCGAAGAAGGTACCCACATCGATCAAACAAGAACAACAAGATGAGCATTCTGAAGCCACGCCCATAGTCGATGTACCGGAGGTTCCAAAGAAAAGGGATAGGCCGCCAAAGGTACCAACATCAAGCTACCAAGAAAAACAAGGTGAGCATTCCGAAGCCACACCCACAGTCGATGTATCGGAAGTTCCAAAGAAAAGGGGTAGGATGCTAAAGGTACCAACATCAAGCGACCAAGAACAATAAGGTGAAGAGGCGCGCTGCCAAACAAAAAGGGAAGGCCGAATAAGGAACCTACATCAAGTCAAGTAAATCAAGGTGAAAATTCCGAATCCACACCAAAAATAAATGATAGCAAAGGTAAGCGACCCATATCTAGTCAACAACAACACGATGGTGAGAACTCCGTAGGCACGACCAAAGTTGATGTAGTTTCGGTTCCAAAGCGAAGGGGTATGCCAAGAAAGTACGAACTCCCATCACATACTGAAGACATTGGAAATGTAGAGATTGTAGAGGATGGGTTAGATATAATTAAGCTACAAAAAGGTAATATGAAGATGTATAAGGATCCCAAAACAGGTAGGACCATTAGAAGTTACCATACCAAAATATAGTCTTATGTAGACCAACTTCCTGAGGTTATTCGCGAGTATATTGTATATACCAATAATGTCGATGGAGATGGAAATTGTGGCTATCATACCGTGACCGAACAATTAGGAATCTTTGAGACGGCGGTTAGTAAAGGGATGACACCATGCCGATATGCTAGAAAGAGGATGGCCGAACAACTTATTAAAGAGAAGAGCTTTTATGAGCAACCGGTTGGTGAAGGAGAAGGGTTTGATAATATGTATTCTCAAGTGTTAGGGCCCGAGCAGGAGATGAAGTTCCTTCCTTCTCAATATTGGATGAGAGAGCCGCTTTTTGGGCATATAGTGGCGGATACATTTAATTGTGTTGTTCATTATTTTACCCCCACCGTAGAAGTAACATTTACACCAAAGTGGCAAAAATTCGAAGGATCCCTTAAGAAGAGAAGAGTTGTTTTGGCGTTCGTGAACGGTAATCATTTTATTATTCTAAAACTCAAGGAAAATTATCCATTGCCACTTGTTTGTGGGATGATTAAAAACAAGGATATAGATCCCAATATCTGGAAGGAATGGATGGCATTGTATGAGGAGAATCACCAACTTTGGGATGCGTTGGCCTTATCAAAAAAACCTCTGAAAGAGGAGAAGAAGCAACTTCATACGTGTGGAAGCGATGATGAGTAATTTGGTTATATGTGGTTCATTAATACGCAACATTTTGTTTTTTTTGGAAGTGTGATTTGTAAACATTAAATCATATTTTGATGCCAATGTCGGCATGATTGTGTTTCAATATTACAGCGTCGTAAACAGGTGCAAGCATTGTACTTAACTTTTGGAACAATGCCGGGAATTCAGGAAAATATCCAGAGAAATTAGTGAATGTGCCGGCTTAGAAATTAAAATACGGTCCATGTCGGTGCTCTAACAAAAAAAATTTGCGTCTGGAAAATGCAGACTACCGGCTTGGTAGCAAAAAAATCTTCAATGCCGGTACTCTGTAATTTCTTTGATTTTGAAAATTCAGAGTTCCGGCATGGATTTACGCTTTTTTACCATGTCGATTCTGCAAGAAAAACTTTGTAATTTATTTGATCTTGGCACATTTAAACTCTGTAAAAGAGGTAATTTGACAATGGTTTATCAACATAATAAATCAAATAACAATACTAGATTGTTTAAAGTAACAAACTCCAAAGTTAAGAGGTTCCAAACCGAAAACAAATCAAACATAAACCAACACAAGCAAAGAGTTTAGCAAGACACACAAACAAACACACTGTTCAAGACACACAAACAAACATAAACCAACACTAGATTGTTCAATACAAAACTAATATTATAGAAGAGACCCGCGATCACTCGGTCCTTGGCTTCTTGTGTGCCCTCTTCTTCTTTTCGCCCCACAAGTCTTTTGCCTCTGTATCTTCAATTTTATCAAGCTTTTCCTCGATTTTCTCCATTTCTTTCAGGGTCAACACATCTTCGTTCTTGTTCTTTTTCTTAAAGAACTTTGACAAACTTCCTATACGCTGACGATGTTTTCAACATTTTTAAACATGTACTTAGTATGTACACTTATATGAGTTCATAGATATACATTAAAAGAATAGGAAGCGAACAATAAGTACGTACCAACAACGTAAGGATCTTTTGTAGTCCGGGTACAGTATTTTCATCCTGAGTTGTGGAGGGAGGTTTTGCTTGTGGAGGAACTTCTTCGGTAGCCGGGCGTACAACATAAGGATGCGAGTACCTCAAATGACCTCTGAGGAAGTATGGTTCGCTCTCATAACCGTTTTCCGACAGTTCCCAACCAACCCTATCCAACACAAGTCTTCGTTCTACCCTTTCCCTCCAATGTGCAGGAATGGGATTTGGGTCGTAAACTACCAGAGTATTCTTCTCATCTTCTTTGCATCGAGGAAAGTCATGAGAGAATTTTTGATAAGATGTATCTGTAAGACTTTTCTGCTTGTACCCAAGTTGGCGCATTACACGGCGAGGATTGTGCATAAAAAATCCTTTTGGATGAAATGACGGTCCATTGTAAAATAAAACATTGTCACGCCTTTCAAAGTAAGCTCCTCTGGCATTCCTATATGGGACAAACACAACATCTTTGGCAGGCACGGATTCCAAAGCCAATCTCATTTTGGAATAACCGTTTATTGTTATTGGGATTCGGGGTATTGTTGAAAAGGTATTTCTGAGCTAGAGGCTGTTGCTCATGATATTCACGTACCGTCTTCAATCCTTTATAGTTCACGAACAAGTTTGGGAAGTGTTCATAAGCCCACACCTATGTTAATGAAAGATCGTTCCAATGAAATGTGTAAGAAAATAAATAACTGGAAACTAACAAAATTAATGAAAATGATCATAAAATAACTAGTTCACTATACCTGAATTATAGTGAAATATCCACTGAATTGACAGGCGTTCGCCTTAGAAGCTCTACGCATTTCTGCCAAAAAATGTGCCAAGAAATCAGTGCCCCATGAATATTCATAAACCTTATCAAAGGGTTCCAAGTATTGTAGGTTTCTCAAATGCACCTTGTTTCCATTAGCGTCAGGGAATATTACGGAGCCCAAGGTGAACAGCAGATTTGCAGCGGCAGTTTGCTGAACTTCTTCGGGATTCAATTCCCTGCCGTCCGTATTCCCAAAAAATCGAACGAGATCGACGAATTTGATAGTCTTTGTCCGGCTACGCTCTGTCTTGTAAATATTTTCCTGGTCCCACCCAAATAACTTTTTAGTCAGCTAATAGATCTTGTCCCATCCTAGGTTCTTATAGTTACCTCCTTCCTTAATGGCTTTCCCAAGAACCTCTAGACCTAGTATTCTTTGGACATCTTCAGGGATAATGGTCATCTCGCCAAAATGAAAATGCATGGTATCGGTTTCACCAAAAAGCAGTTCGTCGTAACTACATCAGTGGCCACATAATTTTCTACCGCGGAATACAACCCAGATGCTTTGACTTGCTTGAACTTCATCACACTCAAGCTCTAAAGACAATATATCCATTGATTGATGGCGGCTAACACGGAAGGCTTTCTTGTGGTCCTATAAAAACATCAAACTAAATTAAATTCATTGATCACAAATAAATAATATAATAACAAGATGCAAACGTCTTACATAAGTTTGATAGATGCAACGAGCCCAAGCGTGCTTGTAGCCAAACAAGAGTTGCGGGTTTGTCGGTTGACCCCACTGTTTGCCGTCATCGCGGTCTGGAATCATGTCATATATTTTAGAAAGGTGCTTTGGGGATTTCTTTTCCTTTTTATCATCGGATTCAACTTCAACTGCAGGTTGTACTATGCCTTGTGAGAATGAGCCACCTGCCGGGGTGGTTCAGAAAATTTTTCTCACTCATCATCATCACTGCTGCTTTTTGCCTCCGTACGCTCCCGAATGATGACCTTAGCATGATCCGGATCAGAACGACTACGTCGAGGCCGAGAAGACTTTGGTTTGGCTTTTTCAACAGCTTTTCCCTTTCCTTTCTTGATTTGTGCTGCTTTAAACTTACGTCCCAATATGTCAAATGAGTTATATACATAAATTTGGCACGTATGGTAAACATAAAAGCAGTGTCGGGCTAGTAAACAACTGAACCACTATGCCGATAATATTGAAAACCAAACCGGCATGGAAATTAAAAAACACGACACTGCCGGTACCGGTGTCGGCGTTGCGAATCACATATAACCTATGTCATTAGTATGGGAAATATGTACAAAGATTGAACGAAAGTAGGACATCAAAACCGGAATGAAATTTATGAAATACACAAATCCAGCACAGGTTACCGGCATTGTATTCAATTCAATTTATATGCCGGTAGTTTCATGCAATAAAAGGGAGATGCAAGACATATAATTAGGCATGATTTTCAAATTGAATTCTACGGCGAAACAAACATGTAACTGAATTTCAATTGACTATATTGCAATTTCAAAATTTTCTTTTAGTGTTGTTTAAAGACTAAACAACCAAGTTTAAATTTGTGTTTTCTAGTATGGGATAAACCCTAAAAACACTTCTATTCAACATAGGAATCACTTACCGTATCAAATCTGTTATTTCCTCCTCACCAACAGACTCCTCAGGCACTTGTATAGCGCCCCCTAAGCTAGCAGCTGACTAATCCAAGAGATTAGCTAAATAAAGAGGAACTAAGAATCTAAAACATGTACTTAAGTATTCAATTAAGAAATGCGATACAAAACTTAACCCAAAACTAACCCGCTCTGAAACATATATATACAAGAAATCCTCTCAAATGATACATATGCAATAGTCATTTGGTTTACAAATACAATATGTAATATAATAAACATAATAGAAATTAACCAACTAACGAAAACAACCTTTGAAGCTTTCACTGCGCAACTCTGATATGTCTCTGAAACTGAAAGTGGGACTGGGTGAGCACATCATCCCTAAAAGGGGTGCCCGGTAGGAATAACATTTAACTTTCAAGTAATCATGGTAAGATTTGGAAAACAATAATGTTTTCCCAAACATGAAAAAGTGACCAAGTCACTGAAATAAACAAACATGTATATGGACAAACTCCTTCTTCAAACAATGTATAATATTCGTGCTAACCCCACTCATTAGCTATTGATATCACCAAGACTATGATGACCCACTTTAAGCAATAAAAGCTGAATTCATGTAGATATAAATGTGAAGGAGCGTATCCTATATACCACAAGTGGAAATTCATATTTCCCATAACAATTCATATGACAAACAAACATTACAAGTCCTTTCCAAACCATGGAAAGATTAACAAAATCAACATGAGTATAGTATATCTGTTTAAACAAAGCATGGAATGCACTCTAGACAATGCATGAGTTTGTTAAGCATAAACTTTTGTAAAAGAAACAACAATGGTTACAAAAGAGTCAAATGTATTCCCACCTCTTTTGATGACAAGCCACGTCTACCTCGAGATCCACGATCCCCTGATTCATCCTTTGAATCGATCGTTGTTGATATGGATTAATTGTTAATCAAACAAGAAGTCTAAGAATCTAGCCAAAAGGCTCACACAAGAATCATATAAGTCTATCTAATGGTTCTAATCTCATTTATGACTTTACACCTTTTCATTCTCTGTCTTTATCATAGCTAAGGTTTACTAATTCAATTGGATGGTTCTATAGTCCATTGTCTAAGTCTTATGAACATCTACAACTTTGTAGAAGGAAACAAATGCTGATTCAGACCATAAAGGTCCATTACATCAAATAGGAACCCTAAACCTAAGCCCAAGTACACTAAACAAGCCCATTACACAAGGCCTGGTCCACTAGGGTCAACTAATGGTCTCTAACAGTCAACAGAGTCCATTAACGGTCAACTTCTAAGTCCAGGTCAAAGTATGGTCAAGTCCACGGTCAACTGGTCAACTTAGTCAAAGGATTCAACTCAGTCAAGATTCACTGAGTCAGGTTTGGTCACTGAGCTAACTCATTCAGATATACTAAGTCAAATGACAAAATGAGTCAGCTAAGCTGACTCGGATGACTAATAGGTCTTAAAACCATTGATCTAACAATGGATTTCCATTATATCAGATTTAATGCAACATTTTCACTAAACAAAACAACAGTGATTCAAACATTTATCTTAAATAAACTTCAGAACTCAATTACAACAGTAAACTAAGTTTACCTTGATCTGCATTGCAGGATTTTACTAAGGTCACTTCCAACAACATTACAATCAACTTCTACTCAACGTCTCATCAGCATAAACAGAACTGAGAGTTATAACTAATTCCTATGTTGCTCCAACTGCAACTCAAACTCAGCACTCACTTCCGCTCTAGTTTCTAAGAATTATCACTATCATCTTAACACAACCAATATTTCTCTTCCACCATTCAGTTACACCCCCTATTACAATCAACACCAACCACCAAAACCAACTCCACTGACAACCAGCCACTTGCAACTCCATTTCAGCACCAACTTCATATCGTTGCAATATTAGAATCACCACAACCACCACCACCTTTAACTGCCACTACTCTAATACCTGCAAAATTAGATTCCAACAGTTGCAACTACATAACAATATTCTCTCCCTTACAAGTTCATCTTCATCACTTTAACATCATCAGCTGAAGTTCTAACTCCATCTACACTACTACAACTTACCAACAATTCAACCCCCAACACTTGCAGTCACAACACACTGGCAAAACCATCTCCAATTCACTCCATTATCCATAACCCCAACTCAACACACACTACTTCTTAATTCCACATTCTTATCAATCTCATACCACCGCTGGTTCAACTCCTCCATGTAAGTTACCAACCTTTCTACTAACACATCATAAGAAAATTCTTTGAACCCATATCATCATCCAATACTCCATTCCATAATCCAATTCAAATATCTTAACTTTATCACAAACTCGATTAAGCTCATCCAATCTCAGTTCTTATTCCATAACAACTCATAAACTCATTAAATAAACCAATTCAAATCAAAATACTAAAATTAATATTATTTAGATGCTTACCCAATCATTAGCACTCTCTGAATTGCTACATCTCCAAATTAATTCTTCTTAAAACCCAATTTCTGTTTTGGGGAAGAACATAAACCATAATCTTCTTCGAATTATCCTTCATCTCTAACTATAATTCATCCAATCGAACATTAACCATATCAAATCCCCTTCTTAAAGCATCAATTTCTAATTCATCTTTGATTTCTCCCAGAAACCCTAACCTTTGATTTAGACATCAAACAATCCCACAGCTTCAATCAAACATTAACCCTTTCTTCTTCATCTACCCACAACTCAATTCATCTCTCAATTCACCTAAGAGCTCGATTTCCATCCAACCAATTCATCTTCAACCAACAGAAACCCTAACTTTTAATTTACAGCAGCATCAACATCTCTTCTTCTTCTTATGATCAAAACACCGACACCTTGATCCTTTATATACCCTTAAGATACGACTATCTCAAGCCAGACCTCAATCGCTCACAGAGGAGGAAGAACAGAGGAGAAAGAAAAGAGAGAAGAAGAAAGAAGAATGAAGAAGAAGGGGAAAAGAGAATGAGAGTTATCCTCTCGATCAACTAGGGATAAGATCGACCAACATATTAAAGGGACCCAAGAATCTGATAAGGGAAAACCACATCGTGTCCCTGTTGCATCAAAAGTGTTTTTACGGAAATGACGATTTTACCTTTTATACTGTCTTGATGTTTTCTTCTTCATCCGATATCTGATTGACACGTCCGAGTAGTCCATTTCTCATAACTTTTCGAGATCTAACCGATGGTACTAGTTTGGTATCTAGATCGTTGTTAGATTAATTCCTATTACTTATCGTTCGTGTTAAACTAATCGATTTATTATCGGCTAATTCGACACTTGACCGGTCTAATAGCGTTGACAAGATTACGGGTCTTTACAACTTGTTGCTCCTTTGATTTTGATTTACCACCATCATCAACAGATTTTCCAGGAGGTTTGCGACGACCCATTCTTCTTAGAGTTAACAACAGAAAGATGGGAAGATGGGTTTGGTTTTGGAATTTCTTTTGGGATAGCCGATAAGTAAAAACATAGAGATGGAAAGATGGAATAATTTTCTTTCGATAACCGTCACTTAAATAGAATTAACGAGTTTGTAACCGCCACATAGTTTGTAATCGTCAAATAAGTGTGATAAAGGAGTTTGAAACCGCCACATAGTCTGTAACCGTCACATAAGTGGGATAAAGGAGTTTGAAACCGCCAGATAACTTAAAGAAGTTTGTAACCGTTAGAATGACGGCATGGAAAGATGGGAAAATACAACACCGGCATTATGAGTCCCTGGTACCGGCATTGAATGGTGATCACAATTAAATGCCGCCATTGAGTCTAGGATACCGGCATTGAATTATGATCACCATTCTAAGCCGGCATTTGTACCGGTTTAGTATGTGGTTATTTTTCAATGCCGGCTTATGCACCACCAAAAGAAATAGGTACCGAAGGTTTAAACAAGCAAACTTACCCAAACTGGACTTCATATTAATCTTACGGAAATAAACTTAAAATCATTAACCACGTTAACAACGTTCCACATGAAATGAAAGATCTTAAGCTAATTGCAACTAACATCATTTCTTGGAACGAGATTCAATAAACAAAACGGCTTCGAAGTGTCTAGAAGGCTCTTTTCTGCACTTGGTATATACGTCTTGAGCTTGAAACCTATTCCCTAAGTATCTTGCAAGAAACTCGTTTTATTTGTGACATAATTTTATGAGATCAATTGTCCGATTCGTTACAAACTCATCCCCGTAATCCATCTTGCGTTTCTTGCGCTTACCATCCTCAAACTTCGGCATATAAGGACCACTACTAACAAGACCCCAAAAAATATCCAATGGGCGGTGATCTTCCGGGAAATCCAATACTATGTAGAAATTTTTAATCCATTCGGTTTCCTCCTCAACATCCGATTCTATCTTCGCTTGTTTTACGAGTTCGTATATTTCCTTAGTTTCTTTGCGATATTGTTCATTAATGGCTGCCTCTTCTTCTTCTCTTTTCCTTTTAAGTATCTCTTCTTCCATTGCGGAAATTAACTTGGTGGTTTATCCCTTCCTTCTAAGTTTTTCTTGTATAATGGCAATTGAGTTGGTGGTGGATGATGATTGATTTCCTATCAGAGTGGATAATTTGTTCTTCTTAAGTTTTTCTTTTTCCATGGCAATGATGAAATCGATAGTTGGTGATTGATTTTCCATCAGAGATATGTGTTGGAGCTCACCTTTTTTTTTTTTGAGGTATCAAGTGCAATGGGTGTATCCATTCCTTTAAATAGATGAGGACAGAATGGCTCTTTTCCACTTTATCATTCCGGCATTGTCAGTAACTTAGATCCCACGACGGAAATTCTCTTTACTGGTTTATGGTTTAAAAAATAGCCGTTATCCATTGAATGTTTAGCCGGCGTTGAACGGAGGAAGTTCAACCAAGACGGTATCCAATGCCGGCATTCTGATGTATATAAATCCAATGCCGAAATATGGTTTATTATACACAGAATTTTGACACTAAATTCCGGCATGGGAATATATATAATATCGATGTAGGAATCCTGACGGTATTGAATTATGTTAACAAAGTAAGTCGGAACTATAATTTATTTCAAATGTAATCCTTGTCGCATGAAGCACGGATGTACTTAGCACATGCATCAAGCCTTTAAACCACTTGGTGACCCGAGTGGACGAGTTATAGTCTCGTGAGGGTTTACATAGAGATCTACCCACAAAACCTTACCAAAAACTACCCTAAAAACCTAACCAAATACCACTAAACCTATCAATCTTCTTAAGAAGAATCCTCTACGATTCACCCAGCTGGTGGTACTCCGTGACTTTGGTTATAATGTGGTTCACGTTTTCATCAAACATGAATTCTTCTCCCTTTTCCTGTAAGTAACGGGTTTTCACGGCTTCATGCTACAAAAACAACACACAAACTTAGTTTGTTACATAAAAATTGAAAAGAGTGGATTATGTCGAATTAATCATAAAGATAATTACGAGTTATTGAGGGTACAATCTATTGCGGGTAGCATGCTCGATCCGGTGTTTCATTTTTAAATACTCAACCACCGCATTTAGGATGATGTCGTGCCGTTGCTCGATTTTTTGAGCAGTTCTTCCTTTCGGGTTACCGTAATCGTGAGTAAATTTGTTAAAAATCTTCAACCACATGGAATCCCGCGAGCTGTTATCTATAGTTTAAGGACGAGTTTCGGCGTACCATGCTTGGGTGATTGCTAAATCTTCCTCGGAGTCAAACGATGCCAGTTGTTGTATGTGGGAGTAGGTCCTATACTAAGCTATTTATAGATGATTACTTTAGGGTTTAGGTTTTCCTAAGTTAAGAGTCTCAAGGATATATATAAGAACACACGAGTTTTGGGAAATTGGTTCCAAGTATTAGCTCTCTTTATATAGAGAAAACCTCAACGACTAGTTTTTTTTGAAATCACGTTGTGCCGGCATTGAAGTTAATGTGAAATGAGACACCGGCACAAGGTTCCGGTGTAGATCACCGTTAAAATACCATGCCGGTACCAGTGAACTTCTTCACAGAGATTGGGCCAAATCTGCAATTAATACCGGCATGATTTAACAACAGGGCACAACGTTGATACAAACTACCAACATCGTAAGTATTTCTGCGACTATGTTATGAGCATGAAAGTGCGACACATTTTCACCATAAATACATTAGCTGGGACTCATTTTATCACTAATAAACTTGTTTGTAAGTATTTTTTAGGAAATAAACGTTTTTGTAAGAATCGGCTCGAAAAAGTACTTAAGGCACCTTGAAGGAGTGTTAAAGGCGTCCCAGAAATGTGTTGGATACACCCCAGAAAAAGTGTTAAAGGCACCCCAAAAAAGGCATTAAAGGCACCCTCATTTTGGATAAGGGCATCCCCAGGCATCCAGTTGTTAAAGGCGCCCGTGTTTTGGATCGGGGCACTTCATCTTAAACAATTCAAATTTCAATTTTGGCGGGAAAATGGCAGCAGAATTAGGGTTTCGGTTTTGGAGGTGTTTGGGTGAGACTAAATGGCTGAATTCAAATGGGTTTGTTCCTAGGACCCAAACAGAGCTGGTATGGATCTTTGTTTCAATAAAAATTGGCTAGAATTCGAATGGGAGTAAAACAAAAATGTACAGAACTAGGGCTGGATTATTAGACGTGTTCGACAGAGATTCAATCATTATATTTGATTTTTTTGGACTTGTTTGAGATAAACAGGGATGGTAATGGTCTTGGATTTGTTCATAATTGGTTGGATAATCGGATTCAAAGAAATCAGGGTTCACGGGTTTTTGGCTGTTCATCTACGTACATTTGTGAAGTGATTCGGCTGAGATTTAATCGGACATTTAGTTGGAATTAGTTGGCAAATGACCTGTTTCATCAAAACAGGGAATGTATGTGCCCTGGAATCGATTGAAGAGGTAGTTACATGGACATACCATGAGCCAGAGGTTAGAGCAATACACGGAATTCTGTTGGGTTGGTTTTGGAAAGTTTTTGTGTGTATTTAGCGAGTTGGGCGTGATCTAGAACGTGTTCCTAATGAGTTGGGAGAGGGGTGACAGTAGTAGGCACTCGAAGAAGAGAAAAGGGGAAAGATATTTTCCATATCTGCATGGAAATAAAACTGAATATTCTTGATTGATTGCTGGATATTTTAATGAATTACGAGAGATTTTTATTCATGTTCTATATATAAAGGTTGTAGGTGAATCAGAGGAGGACCATCGAGTGTTTGGAGAGGCTACAGAGTGGAGAACATTGTTGCAGAGAAATCTGCAGCAGCAGCAGAAAAATAGTGAAGAACACGAAGAACATATAGACAAATACAGTCGTTAAACTCTGTCATTTATGCTTAAGATATAAGACTGGCATGTGCGACAGTTTACCGTTATTCTTTGTGATAGTAGGTCTGAAACGCTTATAAACGTTGTGATTCCCTGTTTTAATTGATTTTCTCTTTTTCTCTTCTTTGTAAACACCAGTTGAGCAATGAAATGTTATTTTGAGAGTGTTTTCACCATGTGGAGCTAAACCCCTACACTGGGTCGACGGAGGAAGACGAATTTCATACATGGGTGAATTTATTTTATTCTCTATTTGACTTTTGCACTAATTAAAATAGAATTATGATTTTGATTAATTAGTTATCATTTTATTTGATGGGTCATGCTTTCCTAGATGTTTGATGTCCCATGCTTACGATTTATAACTAATATTTTGAGAATCTACCTTGGCAAAAATAAGAGTCCATGTTGTTTTATTTACTGAGCGATAATTGTTGAGAATAAATAATTGAGCCTTATGATTATGAATTCGGTGAAATCCTAGTCCCATTAACTCTCGCTTTGTCTATTATTTTCATTAAACCTTTAAATTTAATCTTCACAAGTCTCAGAGTTCGAATCTTACTTATTACAACAACTATTAAAAATCATATCAATTTTTGGCGCCACCGATGCGGATTTGTTTTTAGATTAAATTTTTGGTTTATTTTTATTTTGTACAGTATTTTTATTTCGTTTTAGATTATTTTTTTTGCTTTTTATTTGTTTCTTTTTGTATTTGTTTTTAGGGACTTTTTGAGGATGATGACTTCTTCTGAGGAGACGTCACCTAAGATGACGTTGGCGAAATATAAGCATAGAAAGTCAAATTATCAGGAAACCTCATCTGAGATGACGCTTGATGAATATAAGCGTAGGCAACAGTATGGAGTTTCTACTCCACATGTGGTAAGTGAAGAATCACCTTTAACAATATATGAGAAGTATTACAAACACACACCGCCTAGTTTGGAGCAAAGATTGAGAGTTCTTGAATGTCAAAGATTATATGCTGATGATGATGAATCTTGTAGTGACTCTCTGTTCCAAACAGAACATATAGATGACCCTGTGGATGATTGTGTGGATGATTTACCTAATTCCATAGATGAATCCATCAAGATAATTCACCCAACTTAGAAGTTGTTTCTAGACCCATGGACTTCCAAAAGTTGCCTAATTTAGGATTAGAATTGCGTGCTTCTAAAGTGTTGTTGGAATACTTTGCATCTAAATACCCAGAGGATTTGCCTATTTCTGATACCGTGCATGAGCCAATTGATAATTTTCCAGTCCCAATAATATCCTGATATTATGTTCTTTACACACTTCCTTGTGTTGTAAAAACTTGGTTTGGAGGTAAGTCTCTGTTTTTTATAGTTTCAGTGTCTCCGCATCGTGATAACATAAGTGTGGAGCTGTCATTTGTAAATGTTGTATTTTGGGTTTATCCCCAAATTTTCAGGTTGTTAGTTTATGGGGATCCTTTTTGTATATTCCAGTAGGTGTATTTTTATTTTATCTTTTACATTTTCGTTTACTTTTTGCATCTTATGAATTTCCCATCTTAAATTTTGCGTTGGATGACTCAATTACATTGAGGAAAATGTAATGTTTAAGTGTGGGGGAGCGATTAACTTTTTACTTTATTTTTTCAGGAAATTCCTTGCAAATCATGATCAGTTATTGAGCGGGTCCATTGTTGGTTTGTAGGTATATTATGACAAGCTGTGTAGCGGGTCTAAAAAAATTGATTGTTAGGGTTATGACCAGCTGTGTAGCGGGTTTTTTCTTTTTTTCTTGCATTATATGACCAGCTGTGTAGCAGGTCTAAAAAAAAAACAGTTGTTTAGCGGGTCTCTCTTTCTCTGTTATTATATGACCAGCTGTGTAGCGGGTCAATTTTCTGTTTTGCTCGAGAACTAGCAAAACGTAAGTGTGGGGGAATTTGATGAGCATGAAAGTGCGACACATTTTCACCCATAAATACATTAGCTGGGACTCATTTTATCACTAATAAACTTGTTTGTAGGTATTTTTAGGAAATAAACGTTTTTGAAAGAATCGGCTCGAAAAAGTACTTAAGGCACCCCGAAGGAGTGTTAAAGGCGTCCCAAAAATGTGTTGGAAACACCCCAGAAAAAGTGTTAAAGGCACCCCAAAAAGGCATTAAAGGCACCCTCATTTTGGATAAGGGCATCCCCAGGCATCCAGTTGTTAAAGGCGCCCGTGTTTTGGATCGGGGCACTTCATCTTCGACAATTCAATTTTCAGTTTTGGCGGGAAAATGGCAGCAGAATTAGGGTTTCGGTTTTGGAGGTGTTTGGGTGAGACTAAATGTTTGAATTCATATGGGTTTGTTCCTAGGACCCAAACAGAGCTAGTATGGGTTTTCGTTTCAATAAAAATTGGCTAGAATTCGAATGGGAGTAAAACAGAAATGTACAGAACTAGGGCTGGATTATTAGACGTGTTCGACAGAGATTCAATCACTATATTTGATTTTATTGGACTTGTTTGAGATAAACAGGGTTGGTAATGGTCTTGGATTTGTTCACAATTGGTTGGATAATCGGATTCAAAGAAAATCAGGGTTCACGGGTTTTTGGATGTTCATCTGCGTACATTTGTGAAGTGATTCGGCTGAGATTTAATCGGACATTTAGTTGGAATTAGTTGGAAAATGACCTGTTTCATCAAAACAGTGAATGTATGTGCCCTGGAATCGATTGAAGAGGTAGTTACATGGACATACCATGAACCAGAGGTTAGAGCAACACGCGGAATTTTGTTGGGTTGGTTTTGGAAAGTTTTTGTGTGTATTTAGCGAGTTGGGCGTGATCTAGAACGTGTTCCTAATGAGTTTGGAGAGGGGTGACAGCAGCGGGCACTCGAATAAGAGAAAAGGGAAAGATATTTTCCATATCTGCATGGAAATAAAACCGAATATTCTTGATTGATTGCTGGATATTTTGATGAATTACAAAAGAGTTTTATTCCTGTTATATATATAAAGGTTGTAGGTGAATCAGAGGAGGACCATCGAGTGTTTGGGGAGGCTACAGAGTGGAGAACATTGCTGCAGAGAAATCTGCAGCAGCAGCAGAAAAATAGTGAAGAACACAAAGAACGGACAGACAAAGACAGTCGTTAAACTCTGTCGTTTATGCTTAAGATATAAGACTGTCATGTGAGACAGTTTACCGTTATTCTTTGTGTCAGTGGGTTTGAAACGCTTATAAACGTTGTGATTCCTTGTTTTAATTGATTTTCTCTTTTTCTCTTCTTTGTAAACACCATTTGAGCAATGAAATATTATTTTGAGAGTGTTTTCACCATGTGGAGCTAAACCCTTACACTGGGTCGATGGAGGAAGACGAATTTCATACATGGGCGAATTTATTTTATTCTCTATTTGACTTTTGCACTAATTAAAATAGAATTATGATTTTGATTAATTAGTTATCATTTTATTTGATGGGTCATGCTTGCCTAGATATTTGATGTCCCATGCTTATGATTTATAACTAATATTTTAAGAATCTACCTTGGCAAAAATAAGAGTCCGTGTTGTTTTATTTATTGAGCGATAATTGTTGTGAATGAATAATTGAGCCTTAAGATTATGAATTCGGTGAAATCCTAGTCCCAGTAACTCTCGCTTTTGTCTATTATTTTCATTAAACCTTTAAATTTAATCTTCACAAGTCTCAGAGTTCGAATCTTAATAATTACAACAATTATTAAAAATCATATCACTATGCCGGTATATGTGTATTTAAAAAAAAAACGGCTAGTTTTTTGAAAAATAAGACCGTTAGAGCTTCATTTCTATATAATACCCCCCATTCTTTTTGAAAAATTTACACAAAGCACCCACCAAATAACAAAAATCCTTCTCTCAATAAAGCAAGCCTCAAAAAATAAATAAATCAAGCACGGTTCAAGCTTCACAAGCGATGGGAGATTCATCAACAAGCTCTATTTGCAAACCAACATCAAGCTCTACCTGCAAAGTAAGTAGACTCAACATTACTAACAATGTATGGACAGTTAAAATCTTCTCTACTAGGACGTATCACTAATATAATCTTCTCTTACAGAGTCATCATTGTAGCTGTCAAATTTGCAAGTCACCTTTTCATCTAGCCATGGACTGTCCTTTTATTTATTCAAAGTGTAGAAGCTGTGATGGGACACGCCGGTTTTGGATTGCAAAAACTGATGATGCTGAAAATGGAAGAATGTTTCTAGGCGTTTGAATCACCCAAAGTGCGATAAGTTTCAATGGTTTGACAAAGTTGTTGAACTAGCAGAATCAAGAGAAAACCACAAGGACCAATGCAAGCCTATTGATGGGTTTGATGGGTGTTATATGAAGGGAAAGGAATATGTTGAAAGATAAGAAGAACCAATGAAGATGGTCCTTGACACCCCCATTCCATACGATGTCTTCGAAGATATTCGCGAAAGGCTCAAAGGTTCCGCAATTGTTGAAAAGGGATGGAAATAGATTATGAGATCATCTTTAACCAAAGTTACTCAATTCCATGTTTTTTAGTATGTTTTCATTTAAAGTTTCAAATCCAATGTAATAGATTACTTAGGAATGAAATAAAAGAGCATTCGAAACGGATTTATAATCAATACCGGCATTGTAGTTTTATCCAAACCAATGTCGGTTTTCTGGAAAAACTATCAGAGTGTAAGAAAATCAGAATTCCGGCATAGATTCAATCAAGATTTCGATGCCGGTTTTCTGAAAAAACTATCAAAGTGTACGAAAAACATATTTCCGGCATGGATGCAATAAAATACTTCGATGCTGGTACTGTTCAAATTCTATACAAGAACTTGGACCATTTCATTCCCTTTTTCCGGTATGGTTTTAGAAAAAAAATTCAATGCCGGTACAAGTGGCGGCATGGAATTATAATTACTTTTACACGCCGGAAGCAGTCCCAGCGCTGTAGAACCTAAACGTTTCAATGCCGGCACCTCTGTTGTAAAGAAAACTTGCAAAGAAAACATTTCACTAGAAATCTAAACATGTTCAACATAAACCAAACAACTGGATTGTGCTTAAATGTTCTTAATCCAGGTATCATAAACCAAAAGTAAACCAAACAACTAAAGATTTAACCATGAGGTACAAACAAAAACAAGTTCGTAATTGTTCAAGACGTAACAACCACCATCCAAATGAAGAAACACAACTAAAGAGTTAATCACTTGGTGTTTTGCTTCTTTTGGGCCGCCACCTTCCTCGTTTCCACGAACAAAGATTTTGCACTTGGGTCTTCAATTCTATCAAGCTTTTCCTCGACTTCCTTCATTTCTTCAAGGGATAGCACATCTCCTTCCTCGTACTTTCAACCAAACATCTTCTTCAACTTGCCAAGCCAACGCCGCTAGTTTCATACATCCAACACATAATTAGTATATGTATGCTAATATAAGATTATGTGTACATTAAACGACTAAGCAATTAACAAGGAGGTGGTGCATCTGTAGGAGTTGGAACATGAGGGTTTTTCTGGGGTGGAACTTGGACGTCGTCCGGGTGCACGACAAAGGGATGTGACCATTCCAGTTAATCAGACATGTAGTCGGCATCAACTTCATCACCGTTTTTCGTAATCTCCCACTTACTAATATCTACCAAACAACGTGGTTCCCTATCCCTTCAATGTGTTGGTTCAGGATCTGGGTCATACTCTACCATCAACCTTGTGGGATTTGAAAGGCACCAAGGAAGGTCAAGAACATAACCTTGAAGAGAGGCCGTCTCAAAACTAGATAATTGCTTATATCCAAGTTGCCGCATCACACGTCGAGGATCAGCCATAACGTATCCATTTGGGTCGAACAACCTTGAAGAGAGGCCATCTCAAAACAACGGCTCATTGTAAAATGCAATGCTATTAAACCTCAAAAGTTGGCGGTTTCCTCTAGCCTCCCTGTAAGGGTCGAACACAACATCTTTGGTAGTCATCGCGTCCAGAGCCAATCTCATATCGATCAGTCGACGATTTTTACCGGGCTTCAGAATATTGTTGAACTCGTATCTATTGGCTCTAGGCTCCTCGGGGTCGTCAATATGTATGAGAAGTTCGTTAACAATGTTGGGAAGTGTTCATAAGGCCACACCTATACCAATGTGGAATGATACATATAAGAATCAGTAAATTTTGTTTCTAGGTTCATGATAAGGGTACATGTGAACAATATAATAAGAACATAAGTTTAAAAACAAAATTACCTGGACTAGAGTGAAATTCCCGACAAATTGGTTTGTTTTAGCCTTAGAGGTCCTTCTCATCTCCGTCATCAAATGTGCCATTACCACGATCCCCTAAGAATAGTTAAACAACTCTTCCAGTGGATCCAAGTATTGAACGTAGTTTGCACTAACCCTGTTGCCAATATTGTCAGGGAATACCTTAGTGCCCAAGATGAATAACAAGTACGCAGCGGCTGTATAACGAATTTTTGCAGGGTCCCATCCATCCTTCAAACTTCTTGCCTGTGTGTTTTCAAATGTCTTCCTTAGCAGCGTCAGCTTGATTGTATTTGTCCTACTAGCCTTAGATACATAGAAGCTTTCCACAGAAGTTTTGTAGTCCCAACCAAACATCTTGCTAGTCAGAGCGTGCAACTTCGACCATTCTAGGTCCGGACACTTATCTCCTTCTGTAATTGATTTACCGATAACATTCAAGCCTAGAATGTTCTGAGCATCTCCAGGGATCAAGGTCATCTCCCCAAATGGGAAGTGCATAGTATCAGTTTCTCCATGATACCTTTCGACGAAGCAATTGACTGTCACAGAATCAGGCTTCACATAATTTTCAACCAATGCATATAGACCAGAATCCCTTACTAATGTTATGACCTCTTCACATTCCGTAGACAAATCTCAATGAGACGCGGGTTGGTTTCGGCAAACACACACGGCCTTCTTATGATCCTACAATTAGGAGACAATAAAATTAAGAGATTTTACATAAATACACAACAATACATATGCACAAGATAAAAAAAAAACTTACATAAGTTTGATAGATAATACGAGCCCACGATTCCTTGTAGTCAAATATCATTTTTCGGTTCCGGAGCTTCACCCCAAATTCTACCACGAGCAAGGTTAGGTATCATGCCATCAGTATGAAGAAGGTGCGAACCTTTAGCTTTAACTTTGCCTTTGCCCTTTCCTTGTGTCGTTTGTTTACTTGGCCCACCATCTTCCTCTACAACTTCGCTTTGGGTTCCTAATTGACTTGGATGAACCTCATTATCTTCCTCCTCACTTTCCTCTTCATCTTGCTCACCATGCTCAACTGTTCCAGTAGGTTCACGAATTACAAGTCTACTACGATCAGCACGACTCTCCCAAAATATCCCTCTTGTATCATCCCACAGACACTTGTTGCGACCTTGATCTTTCTCTTGAGGAGGAAGAGACCGAGGAGTATCAAGACCGTCCTTCTTTCTTTTCTTAATGACAGCATCTTTAGTTTTTTCTTTGTTAGCTTCCTTTGATCTAGACCTATATCAAAAGACACACGAAATGAATATAAGACAACTAACTTTCATTCTTAATACCGACATAGATTCACGAAAAACAAACCATGCCGGGACCAAAAATGGCATAGTAATTTGGCAAACATATTATGCTGGTACACCATTCCGGCAGTGAATAATAACTATCGACAGTGCCGGTAATTCCTAGGTTGTTCCTGGATACCAAAAGAGCACTACCGACACACACGTAAAAATTCAACTCCATGCCGTAACCAGGTACCGACACACAATGCAACCTAAAATCAATACCGATACTGATAAAAATTTCTAGGGGTTTCCTGGATACCAAAAGAGAACTACCGGCATACCCGAATAAATGTAAACCAATGCCGTAACATACTACCGGCATAAAGTTCAACCTAAATTCAATGCGGTACAAAACATTCAGTTTCAGGTGATTTTAGAATCAGTACCGGCATTGTTTTCATACCAAATTCAACGCCGTAACAATCTACCGTCATTGCCTTCATTATAGATTGAATGCCGTAATCCAATAACGGCATTGTACTCATACTAAAATCAATGCCGGTACTCACTAAAACTTAATTGTTTGAGTTAGGGTTTGCGATTCTAACCTAAACCCACTGCCTTAAATCGATTAAAACACTTATAAAATAGTTCAGAAGCACTTACCTTCTCACATAATCCATGTTTGCGAGAGGTCGGTTGTCCGAGTTTGCTTGTTCTTCTTCTTCTTGCTCTTAAGCAATCAAAGCAAGCCTTTGTTCTAATTTTTATTGAGCGATCGATTTTGATTTGGATTCGGCATTGGGTTTCTTTCGCGGAGGCATGGTTATGATTCAGGTAGGTTAATCGATGAAGAAATTTTTGAATCGACGATTAATCGTCGATGAAGAACGGATGAAGAACGATGAAGAAGATAAAGAAAAAAAATCGAAAACCCTAACCCTAAGAGTATGCCGGCAAAAAATAGAAATGGGGGATATATGAATTTGGTTTTTAGATTTTAAGTTTTAGTAGAATGGGTATTATAATCTTTTCATAAAGTTTTTTAATTAACCAAAGGGTATTTTAGTATTTATCATACCCAACAATCACCCCTTAGCAGACACTATTGGTTGAGGGAAGTAATTTATATCCCCCAATTAATTTCAATATCCCCCAATCGTGCATTCTTGATTAACGAGTGCAGAAAAGAGGGTAGTCGTGTTAATGAAGCTATGGTTGTGAGTATTCACCCGGTTGAACAGACTAGACATCAGCGAAATACTGCAGCAAATCCAAATGACAGAGAAAGACTTTCGATTGCCATAATTTTATTATTGGGTATACATATACTGTGAATATGGTCACATAGGAGAGGTTTATGAATTATTTATGTTTTGTTCAATTATCTTAATCGATGATGATTTTCTTAATAAATCGATGAATGGGTACTCATTAATCATACAATATTGTACGTGAATCTTTTAATTTAACCAATTCGAAAATTTAGGCTTAATTGAAATTAGTTTAATTCCACCATCAATTGGAATTATCATAATTAGATGCTTTTAGTCTGAAAAATGGTTGATTTGTGAGAAGAAGATGATAAAACCATATATGAGTTTTGAAGATGAACACGAAGAATTGGTGTTTTGCCATGGTTATGGCTACTGGTTCGGTAAAAATTGAAGAGCTATGAAACCTTGATGATAAGGGTATACAAGTAGTTTTGTGAGGGTTTGATATATTGACAGATGATATTTTGACCCGTCAATAGGTAATATTGACTTCTTAACAGAAAATTTGGATGGTTGGGATAGCTTTCTTAAATTTTTCCGTCATGAGATAGATCCCCAAACGAATTAGTGAAAACATGACATTCCCATATTCCCATATTCCCATTTTCCCTTTTTTAAAATTTTTTTTCCAGAAAGAGCTTATGAACATATGATAAAAATATACGGTGAGAGGGGGTAGACTTGCTTTATACCCTTCTCACCAACAAAGAAGCCCTCTGGATGGCCATTGACTAGAATAGAATAAGATGTGGTCTTAACACAACTCATAATAATCTCATATGCTTTGTCAGTGATGCCCATAAAACTCATATCTTGACATGTGAAATTCCAATCCACTCTGTTATATACTTTACTCATATCGAGTTTTAGGGCAAAAGACCCCTGATATGAATTAGAAGTATGCATTGAATGGAATAATTCTTTGGCAACTTTTAGAGCATTGCTTGGTCGAACTCACAAGTGTTGTTATCTCGAGATTGTTGTCAAAGCGATATCTTGACTTCTAGTCTAAAATTAGTTAAGTCTCGGATTAGGATAGAAGTGTAGTTGAGAAACGGACATCACTGCAGTCATCATTGCGTTCTACCGTTTAAAGGCGAAGATCAACCGAAGCTTTTGGAGAACTTCTTCAACAAAAAGTAAGTGAAGACTGAACCACATGTTTCTCAAGTTATATTCATCTCTCTATTTGTGATACGTTGTCGCGTAACTAATTAGACTATCATAAGCATATCAAGAATTTTGAGAACTAATTACCAAGGTAAGGAACTTCTCGAAATATATATGACTAAGTTTAATGAACATTTGTTCATACTTGATGAATTTTGGTCAATGACAATTTATCATTCACAATCTAAATCATGATTCAAGACTATCATTCGAAAATAGCCTGGAACAGTGATATGAGTCATTGATGTTATTTGGGAATGTTCCGAATCGATCTAGAGAGAAAGATAGAACTACTAAAAATCTGGATACAGGACAGTATGCATACCAGTTTCACAAACTGGGAAAACTGTTATAGGTCCGGAGCTGCTGTACATGTACCCAATACACGTACCGGCATGGCTATAGTTCGGTAGCGACTTAGTGGTAGGCATACCTCGCACCCATACCACAGAAAGTCTGTGAACTCGTGAACCCAGAACGGTACGCAAACCAGTACGTGTACTAAAAAAAGAACTGTTGGTTTTGTAATCGGTGTGGTATCCATACCCGATACGCGAACCTATAAAGTTTTGTATGTTCCAGAACTTTTATTTGTCTTAAAGGTATACATACTTGGTACATTTATTATGACAAATAAAGTCACGAACAAGGCTTAAATCCACGTACCTGGTACACGTACTTGCCATGTAGAATATTTTCAGATGCATATAACATTATTTATGTGAGATAATTAGCATTTGAATAAATCTCTAACAACACTCTATATACATGATTGATCACATTATAACCTATGGTTGTGATTGAAACTTAAAAGTCTTAAGTGTTTATGAAAATGAATTAAGCTTATGGTTCAATCGGCTAGTTTCGACCAATAGTTTATGAACGTTGTCTTTGTACACGGTTCGGTCACAGTTCATCCTAACCAGAGTGTATTTCTTGATATGTCAATTACATTTCAAAGATTCATCTAATGGTGGATATTGTTTGCTTGGTTCCAAAGCTATCTTAGCTTAAACCTAAAGCAACTTATACTTTGAAAGTCTATAAGAGGGAGAACCTCAAACAACTGGGATCTTTGAATCCCGACACTAATTTTTTCTGTGTCCTAGTTGTAAAACTAGAGTCATCCTATTTATAAAACCCTTATAGGGTTTAGTGATTATTGATTTTTCGTGGTTGTAGTAGTGAGGTTCAAACTCTCGGACTTGTGAAGGATAATTTTTTTAGAAAATAAATATATATACAAATATTGACAAATTGGTAGAGAGTTACTGGGACTAAGGACTTGGCCAATTCTCATGCATATGGTACATTTTATTTATCCTTAACAATTATCGCTCAAAACATAAAATGTAAGGACTCTTATTTTGCCAATATAGATTCTCAGAATATTAGTTATAAATCGTAAGCATGGGACATCAAACATTTAAGCAACCATGCCGCATCAAATAAAATGATAACTAATTAATCAAAATCATTTTTCAATTTTAAATCAATGCAAAAGTCATAAAAATAATAAATTGAATTTACCAGAATGAGGAAAATCGCCTCCTCCGTTGTTCCAATGTTGGGTTTAGCTCATCATGGTGAAATACCTCTCAAAATATTTTATTAAGCTCAATTGGTGTTTACAATAAAGAGAAGAAGAGAAAATGGTGTGAAACTGTAATATGCGACGCACAAAAGGCGTCCAGAATAAACGATAAAATCTAACTGCTGTTGTCGCTAGGGTTCTAAGACCCACACCTAAGACCCACGAGCCGCTGTCGTTGTCACTGTTGAAGAACGACGGTTTCTAAGAGTCTGTTCTTCGTGTTCTTCATCTTCATCAGCATCATAAAACAGCAGCAGGAAGCTTGCTGTTCATGGTGATTTCTTGTTCCTCAGTTCTCCTCAAGACCCAAAACTCTCGACAACCTCTCTAGTACTCCAAGGTAACATATTTATACACCTACAGCTCGTTGAATCTCCCTCAATTACTCCATATAATCTTCATTACTCGGTGTTTAAAGAAAATATCTTCCGAATATTTTCTTGAGCAAAAGTTTCCTGAATTAGATTCTTCACGCGTTAGATATCCCCCAGCACGTTCCAAATCATCTAGTCATCACCCAAGATGTTGCTCGAACCCTCACACATCATCAGAACACACATTGATCCTCCCAGAACTCACGATTATCCCTTTCCTGCACGTGCAACTCTGTTTTCTGCCCGTGACTTCCCTAGCTAATCCTAGCCAAATTCGATCGACCATAGCGCAACCAATAGATTTATACATGTCACAGGAACAATCCCACCAAGTTTCAGCCATTGAATCACTTTGTAGATCGTTCAAAAATCGAAACAAAAATCTGCCAGAACCTGTTCTTGGTTTCCCGCCATTTCTTAAAATTTGAATTTTTGAGAACAAAATGTCCTCCCCCTAATCCTGTACGGGTATCCCTTTAGCAATTTGGGATGAAATAGTAATTCTTGGGTGGAAATAGTAATTTTTCTGGGTTCCTCCGGGACATTTCCGGGACGTTTCCGGTGCATTTCTGGGGTGCCTTTAGTACTTTTCTCCGGGGTGTAAATCATCACTTTTTGAGCAACTCTTTCCACAGAAGGGTATTTTCTCCAAAAACATCTAAACAAACATAAAAACACCGTAATAAGAACAAATGGGTACTAACAAAATACACAAAAGAGATGAAAATAGACACATAAATGTGTCTATCAAATACCCCCAAACTTATTATTTGCTAGTCCTCGAGCAAATTTTATTATTGAAAAGTGACCGAGTTAATCTCGGGTGGGTTTATCAGAGGTGTACCCACAAAAACCAATACTCCAGACCCTAGCTATCTACGAAAAATCTTGGAAAGCACTAAAGAACCTCCTTGGTTGGCATACTTAGTAATTACAGGAGGAAGTACCCTGACGCGAAATTCCAATTGCTGTATACGAGTTTGCACTCAAGCATACTAAAATTCATATAAGTGACAGAGCTCTACTAAGATAGTTTCACGATGGACATCATACTCGGAGTCAGACTAATCACATGAAAATATTAAGAAGATGGAAAGAAAAATGTAGATGGTTGAAAAGCGAACGGTGTTTCCCATATCTGTCTGAAGGCCTCTGCCAAGATGAACCTAACCTAAATGACTGAGATACCGGTCTGACTAATATTAACACACTGGCATATATAAGGGAACCAGTGGTCAATAACTTAAATCTAGATCAACAAACTGGCAAATACAAGGGAACCAGCAGTTGACTACACATAACAATTCACTCTTTTTTTTTTTAACTTAACGGCATGAATAGATCTTTTTGATCCAAGCGCATGCTTCTTGTCAGCAGATTACACGATAGTTCCCACGGGTCCTGCATTCCACGCTTGCTTAGGCGACGGAAACAGGGAGAACAACTTGAATCGTGTGCCCCACCAAATCACTTGAAATAAAAGAAAACTAAAAATAGAAAGTGAAAAGGACTCGACGAGATATGGCGAAACTATCATGTTATTTCTAACACCTGAGCTCTGTGCTTTTATGAATAGACTCTATAGATGTTTCCATCTAGTCAGATTGGTTCCTCAGCTCCTAAAACAAAAATGTTTCCATCCACTTAGATTGGTTAGTGCTATCCTTAATAGGCGTAAATTTCTAGGCTCTGGAGTTTATTTATTGCAACTAAAAAGTTTCTCCCATACCCCCAAACTTAAATCTAACATTGTCCTCAATGTTCTAAAGATGAAATTAAAAGCATGAACAAGGAGAGACAGTTACTATTTGAAGCAAAAGAGTAAAGGAAGTATATTACCGGGTTGCATGAGATTGGGTTACCTCCCAAGAAGTGCTAAGTTTAAAGTCTTCAGCCAGACTTAGGAAAGGATTAGTCAACTCGAACCATAAAGTAACAGTCGAAATAACTGTGGGTCTTCAAAACTAAATAGAGCTGACCAAAGGAAACTACAATAACCCAAGCAAGTGAACATGTACTGCATACCCTTATCTAGTTTCCTGATTAAGATATTTATATCTAATTGTGGTTCAGGTTCAGGTTCTATGAAAGGGTCTAAATAAAATATTTTCCTCGGATGCATTTCCTCATAGGTTGGATCCAAATTATTAGGTCCTAGAGTTTGGAAAAACTCAAATAAGAACTTAAAATCACAAAATAATAATAACCTAAATAACTGAGGATCCTCTAAGTCAATCAGGTTTGACTTACATAATTGACCACAGTGAGAGTAGTGGTCATTCTTAAGCAAATGTGTCGATTCTAATTTCCTAAAGCATTTAGGTCTAGTCTCACAACTTAATATTCGACACATTTGGAATATAAACGTTCCCACAGTCGGAAGAAAACTATTTGGTGGGAAAACAAAGTCAATCTGGGTATCATAGCCTGGACAGACCACATCAACTAGAGGATGAGTTTCTAACGACTGAACTTTTTTCAAGACATCATTAGGTTCGGGAAACCTAGTATGAAGATAATCTTGTAAGATGGTTGAGGCATGGATATTAAGTCCTATGTGAGGGGACTTTCTGAGAGTTAAAGGTAAAGCACTAGGAAAGTGATAATCACCCCCAAACTTAGAGTTTTCAGTGTCTCTAGATAGACTAGTCACAATCTCCCTAATTTCTAGATCATCAGATTCTTGGAAGTGGTCAATTGATTCTTCTAAGTTTTTATCAGGTAGTGCATCTTTACTCATCTCTACGAGTCTATGTTCTTCATTCAATATTATTGTTTCTGAGTCGCTAGACTCTAAAACAACATTTTCAGAATAAACCCGTTCCTCTAAACCACTATCGGCTTCGTAATCAAAAGGAAATACTACATCGTCTAAAACGGTGGTATTCCTAATCAAATCCTCGTCCTCTTTAATAGGTGAATAATCATAAAAATTATTTGGATTTGAAGTAGAAATAATATAATCACTATAAAGCTCAATTGGATTATTAGATTCCTGATCACTATGCCTACATATTTCAGATTCTTCATCACTACTATCCTCATCATCATAATAGTACGAAGATGATTGAACCTTATCTAAATAAGTAGCGTTACCAATTATAACCTCGTTCTCTTGATTGTGTAAATAACTATCTTCATTCTCAAGGGTATTATTGGATACACTATATTGGCAATTCAAGTAATTTCGAGCAATTCTTTCGTTCGTCTCAGCTATCCGCTTGAGGTGGTCTTCTAAAGAAGGTTCACTCATTATTGTAGTTCTTTCGTCTATAATTATACTATCCATATCAGCTAACTTACGCGTCGACTCAGCTAACTTACGTGTTGACTCTAGTAAAGGGGAATTATCAGAAGGATCATAAAAAGGACTACTTTTCAATAGTTTGATTGTATCCTCTAGAGACGAAGAACTAGTACTATAATCCTCTTGCTCGTAAGACTGATGCATGTGTGGATAGTAATTGGGCTCACCATGGTATGAACCATAACCTTGAAAAGGTTGGCGTTCCCAACTACTATTCCCACCATGGTCATAAAAATGATGATGTCCATATTCAAATTCAGATCGATACTCATTTTATTGGCTTCTATCATACCAGTTCGACATTCTTAATTGCAAGGGAATTCTACACAACCACAAACAAGGCCGACTCGACTCCACCAAAACAAACCTAAAGATTTCTAGCAAACAAAAAGCATGATGGCTCCACTTAGATTGTTTCTAGACCAGCTTCTATCTTTCGAAAGGGAATTCGTTGCAATTTGAGCAAACCCCTCTGGAATCAATCCGAGTCAAAGTAAGTTGAATTGAGGCGAGGGAAGCTCAGTGGAGCTTTGATACCCAAGGCCTCACCGCTATCACAAGGCGGCGCAGTCACGCATTCAACTTACAGAAACCATCATGAACTTTGGAGTGTTTTTAAAGAGCAACCAATATTTTTCGAACGAGTTTCCTATTAAGCTCGTTACCCTATCGGTCTCGTTTTATTCCAAATTTTAAAGCTTAGGTTCGCGTTCGGTTTCGTTTTCCTAAGGCGGGCAAGAAGAGAACGGTGATGAAATCCGAACCCTTATCTTGTTTAGGCCAGGCCTTGCCCTTTACTAGGAAAATAAAGACAGTCCGGTTCGTCCTCAAACAATTATCACCTTAAGGAAGACAGTAACCCGCTTGCAGGAGATTCGCGAGTGTTTCGATTGGACTTACCTCCCGTACCAGACGGGCGATGAACCGTTGTCGTCGACTCGGGCCACGACTCCTATGCCGTGTGCGAACCCGAGGGGCCGAGACGATATAGTAATCGTCGTCCTTCCCTGCACACAATTTATATAATAATTTTTTTTTTTTAATAATAATACCCTTCCGTAGGGTTTAAAAAAAAAACAAAGTCCAATTGTTTAAAGTCCAAAGTCCAAAATAAATAAAAAAAAAATTACAGTTTTCCTCACACACTCTAAAAAAATTAAAAATTAAATCCTAAAATTGTCCTTTTTTCTTCTCTTTTCGCTTTTCGCTTTAAGCTTTTTCCTCTCCAAGTCCTTAGTGCTCCACTTCGAACCTGTAATCCAAAGACAAAAAGAAAAAGTAAAAAGGAACAAATACTAAAAAAAAAATTCTACCTAAGCACAAATCCGCGTCGGCGGCGCCAAAATGATTATTGATTTTTCGTGGTTGTAGTAGTGAGGTTCAAACTCTCGGACTTGTGAAGGATAATTTTTTTAGAAAATAAATATATATACGAATATTGACAAATTGGTAGAGAGTTACTGGGACTAAGGACTTGGCCAATTCTCATGCATATGGTACATTTTATTTATCCTTAACAATTATCGCTCAAAACATAAAATGTAAGGACTCTTATTTTGCCAATATAGATTCTCAGAATATTAGTTATAAATCGTAAGCATGGGACATCAAACATTTAAGCAAGCATGCCGCATCAAATAAAATGATAACTAATTAATCAAAATCATTTTTCAATTTTAAATCAATGCAAAAGTCATAAAAAGAATAAATTGAATTTACCAGAATGAGGAAAATCGCCTCCTCCGTTGTCCCAATGTTGGGTTTAGCTCATCATGGTGAAATACCTCTCAAAATATTTTATTAAGCTCAATTGGTGTTTACAATAAAGAGAAGAAGAGAAAATGGTGTGAAACTGTAATATGCGACGCACAAAAGGCGTCCAGAATAAACGATAAAATCTAACTGCTGTTGTCGCTAGGGTTCTAAGACCCACACCTAAGACCCACGAGCCGCTGTCGTTGTCACTGTTGAAGAACGACGGTTTCTAAGAGTCTGTTCTTCGTGTTCTTCATCTTCATCAGCATCATAAAACAGCAGCAGGAAGCTTGCTGTTCATGGTGATTTCTTGCTCCTCAGTTCTCCTCAAGACCCAAAACTCTCGACAACCTCTCTAGTACTCCAAGGTAACATATTTATACACCTACAGCTCGTTGAATCTCCCTCAATTACTCCATATAATCTTCATTACTCGGTGTTTAAAGAAAATATCTTCCGAATATTTTCTTGAGCAAAAGTTTCCTGAATTAGATTCTTCACGCGTTAGATATCCCCCAGCACGTTCCAAATCATCTAGTCATCACCCAAGATGTTGCTCGAACCCTCACACATCATCAGAACACACATTGATCCTCCCAGAACTCACGATTATCCCTTTCCTGCACGTGCAGCTCTGTTTTCTGCCCGTGACTTCCCTAGCTAATCCTAGCCAAATTCGATCGACCATAGCGCAACCAATAGATTTATACATGTCCCAGGAACAATCCCACCAAGTTTCAGCCATTGAATCTCTTTGTAGATCGTTCAAAAATCGAAACAAAAATCTGCCAGAACCTGTTCTTGGTTTCCCGCCATTTCTTAAAATTTGAATTTTTGAGAACAAAATGTCCTCCCCCTAATCCTGTACGGGTGTCCCTTTAGCAATTTGGGCTGAAATAGTAATTCTTGGGTGGAAATAGTAATTTTTCTGGGTTCCTCCGGGACATTTCCGGGACGTTTCCGGTGCATTTCTGGGGTGCCTTTAGTACTTTTCTCCGGGGTGTAAATCATCACTTTTTGAGCAACTCTTTCCACATAAGGGTATTTTCTCCAAAAACATCTAAACAAACATAAAAACACCGTAATAAGAACAAATGGGTACTAACAAAATACACAAAAGAGATGAAAATAGACACATAAATGTGTCTATCATTTAGCGACTAAAAAGACTTCACAGGTATTCGTGAAGCCAGGTCCAGTTATTGTTTATCTTGATATCTCTAGTATCCTGATCTTAATTGATTGTTGAGCATGCTCTATCAATCAAGATAGATAAAAATCATCCAAGTTCTCTTCGTCTCATAATTTGTTGATTCCACAAGTTTAATAGTTGTGAGGTGAATAATAATCCAGTCTGCTCTTCGGGAGCATAAGTCCGGATGTTAAGGTTAGCTACACTTTTTTTATTGCTATCGATTTCCGTTCTAACCTTAATCTACAATCAAAAAGGAAATCACACATATAAGCTTATCCGTGGGAGGCATATTGGTTTAAAGTCTTCAATTGAGTTGAAGTAATTCTTAGCTGTAAATGACGCCAACTAAGGGAATCATTTGCGCGGAGTTCTGTTGGGATTCAAGAGGCGTAAGGAGCGCGACTGTAACTGAATTGATGTGCGAGTTTAATTCGGTCCCAACTACATTGCAGTCTGAAGTTAGTTGGTAGTAGGCTAGTGTTTGTAGCGGCTTAAAACAGTTTGGTGTTTCAAGTCTTGACTAGGTCCCGGAGTTTTTCTGCATTTGCGGTTTCCTCGTTAACAAAATTTATAGTGTCCGTGTTATTTATTTTCCGCATTATATTGTTTATCTTTATAATTGAAATATCACAGGTTGTACGTATATCAATCAAAGTAGATACATCCATCCTTTTTTGTTGGATGCGACTTGATTGATTACTTGAAAAATTGATCTTTGGAATCACCCAAGTACTCTCACACGTAAATCGGGTTCATGGACTAGTCTCTGTAAACTTTCGGATTGTGAGAGAAAGAGATGTAACTTTGAATTTTATTCCTTGATTGAGATTCATTAATTTGAACTCTCGTTTGTCCATATAGGTTTCCTAAGAAAAAGTTAGTGGTGTATTTTGGTACCCCGACGTTTTCAGCAACAACTATATTATCAATATCTGCGCCTACCCAGGGCAAAAGCATATTGATTTTTCTCAATGAGACTATCTACGAATGAACTAAGCATGTTGGTAATAATCTTTGTGAACACCTTATACAGTACATTACAAAGGGCGGTAGGTCTATAGTCAACAGCAGTGGCATAATCCTTTTTAGGAACTAAAGCCAAGAAAGTATGATTCATAGGAATAGTAGCATATCTCAAGATGTCTTGGATTGACTGGATTACTTCTTGGCACACTACATCCTAACAATTTTTGTAGAATGTAGCAGGATAGCCGTATGGCTCCAGTGCTTTCGAATAGGTGGGAATTATATAAATGTCCCTCCTTCTCATGGACTTCGAAAATACCCTTATCCCATAATCCCATAATAAAAATACCCCTCTCTATCCAAAGCCCATCAGGGGTCCATTAAGAATTATACAACATTACAAATTTACCCTCATCCTCATACAAATATACGGTTTTTAAAGAAAATCTTTTCTTTATTTTCATTTTTCAGATCTAAACCTTATCCCTGCTGCTCTCTTGAAAATCTCCGCCACTATCACCGTCGTTTTTCCAACCTTTTTTTTTTGCCGCCGTTAACGATGATGGAGGATATCGAATCTGATATGAATGATTTTTCTTATTGATATGAACGATTTTTCTTATTGGATTTCAAATATCTCTATTTTTTACTGGTTGATGATGGTGGTGGAGGAGGATATTGATTCTTCATTGCGTCAGTTGTTGTTGATGACGATAACAATAGAGGTGAAGGTCGTGGTGATGGTGGTGAAGGAGGATATCAAATCTCTGTTTTATTAGAAGAAGATGATGGTGGTGATGGTGGTGGTGCAGAAAGATACCAGATCTACAATGATGGTGGTGGTTGCGGCGATGAAGGAGGTATGTATTTCAATCTATCAATTGATTATTTTCCTTCTGTAGTTTGAGTTTCTGCTGGTGGTGGTAGTATGTAGACTTAAACAGGTTAGAAGATGAAATTGATGATAGAGATTGTGTTGGTTTTGGTTCGAATGATGAATTAAAACCAGTCATGAAGATAGTGGTGGTTCTGGTTGTTGTGGTGTTGGTGGAGATTATGTGTGCTGGTGGTGGTGGTGGTGGGGTTGGAACGATAAGTTGGTGTATACTACTTCTCAAATGTTGAAGGTAATGGCTGAATCTGTTTTGAACGGTAACAACACTGGTTGTGTATCAACTAATGTTATTAATGCTTTTTTCAGCGGATCAACTACCGTTGTTGATCCCATTTATGTAATCAACTCCTGTTGTTGACAACATTTTTTATATTGTTTGATGTTTGATGGATGATGTTATAGTGGAGATGATGGTAGTGGTGGTTGTGAAGGTGCTGGTGGTGACTTTTGTTGGGGGTGGTGGAATCAATAATGGAGATTGACTTATTTGTAACTATTTTGGCTGATGGAGCAGATTTGGGAACTACTACGTTGGGGATTATGTATGTATCAGGTACTGAAATCACCAACAATGCATAATATTAATAATTTATGGGATCAACTCCTACTGTTGATACCATTTTTATGGGATCAACTATTGTTGTTGATTCAATAAATGGGATCAACTCCTGTTGTTTACTCCATTTTTATGGGATCAACTACCGTTGTTGACAGCATTTCCTTGGATTAGTATAATTATGTCTGTAGTTTAAAATGCTTTGATTTTTATAGATGTAAATTCTTCGAAATGTTGAATTTGTGGTGCAATGGTAGCATGACTGATTCCACGTCAGATGATGCGTGTTGGACTCACGCCAAATTCTCTCATTCGTATATGTCATTTTGTATCAAACTTTGGTTGTTGCGGGCCATAGATGGTTGTTCGACATACATTCTGATCTGTTTTTATGAATGTTACTCTTGTGTTTCTTAAGGATATGTCAGTTTGCAGGTTCCATGTTTATTGGTTTTTACAGGGAACATACTTATATAAATATGTTGATCTCATTTTTTATGGATCAACAACCATTGTTGATCCCACTTAAAGGGATCAACTTTTGTTGTTGACCCATTCACTGTGATCAAATTTGATGGTTGATACAATAAAAGAACTGGAATATGTATTAGTAAAGTTATTTTAGAACTTTTATTTTTTGGATCAACTTCGGTTGTTGACGCCAAATTTTGACGGCGGCGGTGGTGGCGGCAACGACGGCGTTGGCGGCAGCGGTGACAGCAATGATAATGGTGGTGGTGGTGGTTAAATATTAATGGCGGTGGTGAAATATTAGTGGTGGTTGTAGTTAGTAAGTGGTGGTGGTGGCGGTGCTGGTAGTGGTGGAATGGTGGTGGTGGTAGTGGTTGTGAAATAAGAAAAAAAATTGTTAATGGATAAGGATAAGATTTGTAAATGAAAATAATTATAAGCGAGGGTATTAATGTGATCTATTTATTAATGGATAAGATTTTTAAATGATTGGGTTATATATATTGTTGTATAAGGGTATATTTGTTGGGTGTCAAAACTAGGAATATTTAATTAATATACCCTTCGAATAGCCCATTTTCTTAATAACACCAAAAATTTCATCAACGGGAGGAACAATGCGTAAATACCTACACTCGTCTAGATTGAGTCTATTAGGAGAATCAACAAGACTAGCATTAGTACAAACATTTCCATCTTTATAGAACATATTTTGGAAATGGTTAATCGGGTTCTCTTTAATCTTTTCATGGACAGAAATCAAGTACCATCTATATTTTTTAAGGAAAACATTTTATTTTTAGATCTTCTGTGAATAACTGAAACGTGAAATACCTTAGTTTTTTTATCGATGGAGGGGATCCACTGCGATTTGTCTCTGTTTCCACAACATCCTATCTTTTTTCTCTAGGTTAGCCATATTAGAGCAAATAGACTTATCCTCTTCTCTGATGTCTGTCAAGTAAGAAGATGACTGTAAGTCAACTAGTTTTTTCTTCTCCTTAGCAATTTCCATGTTTGTGTCTCCAATTTTTTGTTTACTCCACTATATTAAGCGTTTTTCCAACGTATGTAACCTGTCGACCATACTGCGCGTCTGAAGTGTTTTCCCATTTTCTTTCGGTGATATCATTGAAATGTGGGTGGTCAGTCCAATAAAACTCAAACTTGTAGTTTGTTTTTTTTTTTGGGTCTTCTCAGGGTATTAAGCAAAATATATGCATGGTCACTTTTAATCTTGGGAAGGTGTGGGATGGCAGCATCAGGAAAAAGGATTTTCCATTATGTATTGCATAATGCTCTGTCAAGCCTCTCGAAGATGGGGGAGCTTGAGTAGCATTGCTTGACAATGTAAATGCAGGTCATGTATATCCGAGATCAACCACATCTTTGTCTCTAATAAAGTTTCTGAATTTTTTGCAGCTGATATTATTTAAAATTGAGCCTCCACGTTTGTCATAGTCGTGCATAAGGACATTAAGGTCACCAATTATACACCGTGGTCCTTGAATTGAAGCAACAATAGTAGATATTTTACCCTAAAAGTCATTTGTCAAATTGTGTGTAGGAGGACCGTATGTGCATTGTTAGAGCATTGCTCGGTCGAACTCGCATGCGTTGCTATCTCAAGCATGTTTGTCAATGTTAGTGATCAAAACTATAAGTCTTGATTTCTAGTCTATTATAGTTAAGTCTCGGACTAGGATAGAAAGTGTAGTTGAGCTCAGGGACTTCATGGTGATTCATGATTTCTGAACTTAAACTTAAAAAGACTTAGGAATGCAGTTTCCAAACCGTGTCTATAAAAGTTCATGAACCGATTCAAGTGAATCAAATCATCTTTGCTTCAATTGTGTCTTGTGTAGTACATGATATTTCCTTGCAATTGAACAACTCTCTAACCAGTTCATCTTGAAGTCATTTGAACTAGTTATGGTGAAGAAGAACATGGTTGATATGAAATGCTCATATGGCTAACCATTTGGTTAACTATTGTTGAACCAACAAGTGCATACGTTTGGGTACGGTTAGCAAACCTATAAGAGTGCATTGTCAAGTGTGTATAACAAGCTAAGTTTTCGATCTAACAGTTGAGAAATATTAGCTTAAATCTAAATCAGGTTTTCATCTAATGGTGAATATTGAATGCTTTATTACTAAGCTAACATTGATTGCAAACCCTGATTTGAAAGACTATATAAAGGAGACATCTAGTAATGTGCAAAACTAATCCCCACACCTTACATGTGATACTAGTTTGCGTGCTAGAGTCGATTCTCCTTTAACCTTTGGTTTTCTTCTTCTAAAACCAGGTTAACGACTTAAAGACTTAATTGGGATTGTGAATCCAGACCGATACTACTTTTATCGTAGTTGTGTGATATGATCTTGCATCTTCTATCGTACGAGTACAATCAGATTGATTGGCTTGAGATTAATATCTCTGATAAGTAAGATATAAAAAGTAATCACAAACATCTTCGTCTCATTGTTTGTGATTCCGTAACATCTTGTTTCGCTACCATACGATTAAGAATGTTGTGAGGTGATTGATAACTCTAGGATGTTCTTCGGGAATATAAGACCGGATTATCAATTGATTCCTGTTCATCTTGATTATTATCAAAAGACGGAACAAAACCTTTAGGGTTCATCTGTGGGAGACAAATTGATGCTTTGATAGACTTGTCTGTGGGAGACAGATTTGTTTATTGTCAAAACCTGCGATTTTGGGTCGTAGGAACTCTTAGTTGTGGGTGAGATCAGCTAAGGGAATCAAGTGCGCAGTATCCTGCTGGGATCAGAGGCGTAAGAGGATAACTGTACCTTGGATCAGTGGGAGATTGATTGGGGTTCAACTACAGTCCATTCCCAAGTTAGCTTGGAGTAGGCTAGTATTTGTAGCGGCTTAATACAGTGTGTGTTCAATCTGGACTAGGTCCCGAGGTTTTTCTGCATTTGCGGTTTCCTCGTTAACAAAATTCTGGTGTCTGTGTTATTTCTATTTCCGCATTATATTGTTTATCTTTATAATTTAAATAATACAGGTTGTGCGTTGTAGATCATCAATTAGAATATTCAACCTTTGGTTGTTGATTTAAATTGATTGATCCTTGGATATTGGTCTTTGGTACCATCCAAGTTATTCCTTGTGTTTGATTAAAGACTCGTTGATTTCTATTAGCTCGAGTAAATCAAAACAAGAGAGAGATATTAAATCCTTGAGATACTTTTACCTAGATTGAGTCTGATTGTCTAGTTGATTCTCTAGAAAGTATCGCGGAGTTAGTCCATACAGATTTCTAAGCGAAATATTGGGTGGTGTTGTTAGACCCCCGCTTTTTCATGCATAGCAACTACCATGCTGGTTTGATGAGATATGTACTAATACTACAATGAATGAGATTTTGAGATTTAGGACAAGATCAGATCCACTTTGTCTTTCCAAAGGATTGCTAGAGCCCCTCCCCTACCTTGGGAAGCAACAAAATAGTAGTGCCTGAAGTTCAGAGAACTGAGTATCCTTGTGTTATTTCTATCTTTCAACCGAGTTTCAGATAGAAATAAGGTAGACGGATTGTATCTACCCGGGAATGAGTTTAAAGTAAAAACTGTCGCCTCATTCCCTAATCCACGGCAGTTCCAAGATTGCACTAACATTGGTCTTGCGAATTTTCAGGGCCGTCACGACTATGATGTGATCGGGCCACATACTTTAAGTATGTGTTCTCTATTTCAGTGAAGCTGCTTATAGAAGTCCGAAGGTTGTATAGCTCGTTAATGAGACGTGTGCCTCCACGAGTCTCACAAGGCTCTTTTATCTTGGCATCTTCGGTACTCTCCAACAAGACAGGTGCCGCAATATCAAATTGTTTGGTTTCTTCATGTAGCTCAGATATTATTTGGAAATGTGAGTTTTCTGATAAGTGCATAATTCACATGATTTTAGTGTTAATTCCATGCTTGTTTTAGTTAGATTCCTTGCATATTATCCTTGTATTACTCTTGTTTTCCATTTTATTTATTTCTTTAGGTGAATCATTCAATGTCAATCGAAAATGGACACAAAAGAGATATAAAGTGAAGTTCTCAAAGATCCAAGTGTCTAAAGCCGAAAGAAGTGGAAAAAGTGCGACGAAAAGGAGCAAAGAAGGTTGAAAACATAAGAAGGACTAGAAGACAAAGTTCTACTCATCCAAATTCGGGATTTATTATCACCATCTTGAATATAATTCAATTATAAAGAGAACGACGAAAGAATGAGGTCATTCCGAGTTCGGACGAAGAAGTTACGGCCGAAACAGTTGATGTGAAAAATGGCAATCTACAACACCACTTTCGGCATTGCTAAAGCAATACCGAAAGTAACCATATTTCGGGCAGAGATGATGTATTTTAGACCCCCACTTTCGGAATTGCTAAAGCAATACCGAAACTAGACGTATTTCGGGCAGAGAAGGTGTATTTTCGACCTCAACTTTCGGCATTGCTTTGGGGTATTCGATAATGCCGACTGAGAGAAGCCTATTGGGTCCCTTTTGACGTATTTTGACTTCCAAATCAAGGAAACTTGGTCCCAGATGGATTCTAATACCTAGATCTCTTTAAAAAATATATAAGAGGACCTTCTAAACATTGATAGGGGATCCTTAATCTTTTATCAAGATTTTGGAGAAAAGGACACAAGAGGAGAAACCCATGGTTTAATTTGGAGCTATTTTCATCACTGTAATTATTTCTCTTACTTTTATCATATGAAACTCATGGGTTTTGTTAGTACCATGAGTATCTAAACTTCTTAGTTATTGGGGATAAATTCTAAGTTCTAGACATGATTTGAGTTATTATATAAATCTATTTTGAAGTTCTTCACGTGATTATTGATTGTTTATACTAATTAGAATATTTATGATTGATTGATTGATTGTTTATGTGGCCAACTGAATTAATTTTTTGATTCAATAAAATTCGAGTATTGAGTTAGGAGATAAGTAATAGTTGAATAATTCATACAAAAATAGAGAACACAAGACCTTGCAGAGGGATTCTGTGTAGCGATTGTGTGTATAAACAACACTAGAAAGTGGACCTTGAGCTAAGAGTCTAACGACTATGATCAATCTATAATTCACAAAAGATAAAGCATTTGGAAGAATTACACCTTGAGTGAGCTAGCACTAGGTGGTTTAGACGAATAGAATCTGGTATTGGAGAGCTTCCGTACTGAGTTATATAAGGAATTTAGAGGATAACACTGAGCTAGCTGTTATTCCACGATTGATAATATCTGTGATTGATTGGTTTAATGGATGAATATAATAACTTGATGACGGTTTAGTAACGAAGAAGGATTCCCTGATCATATTTTTCTCCATTGCTTGCAACTTAATTATTCTTAATTGATTTGATTTTACTATGAATCTAAAACAAAATCCCCAATTGTGACATTTTTGACAACTAAAACTCCCTGCTCTTCGTGGTAACGAACCTTATTTACTGCTATATTATTCATTAGTAAAGTAGAATATCAGTGAATTAATTTGAGCACCTAGGACACTCATCATTTTCCAATAATTCTCAATATGAAGAAATCATGTCGTCGATGCATAACTCCGCAAGTTGTTGTTTACTGATATTTGGACCATGACAGTCCAATGCTTGGATCCTGACACTCTTCACGCGTGATGAAACTGACTTGTTGATTCTTTGATGATGGACATTCAATGACACTAACCGGTGCTTCACCATCTCCTATGATAGGAGCTTTGGAGGTTCCAGGACCATCAGTGAATGTTGAAGCATTCTTGGCTTTCTCCATCTGGTGTTGCTTATAGGCTTGAGAAAAATTGAGTAAGTACTCCAGTGATCATGTCTCCTTGATTCTCAGAAAGGATTAATCTTGCGTATGTATCAGATCGGATATGGCAGGCAGAGTTTTATTATTTCTGGCTTCTTCATTATCTTGGCCAGAGAGAGGTGGGCGACAACATCAGCATTGATCTCAGTGTTCACGCCTGGGGAAGGGGGTATCGCCCGCATTGCGGGTATTGGCGTCTAGATTGTCGAATATACTTCATCATATACCAAAGTTCAAAGGACATCCAGGTGAAAATCCAAATCGACACCTTCAACAGTTCCAGAACACAATGACAAGTCCGAGGCATGCAACCGCAGACAGGGATATGGATATGCTACAAGCCTTCCCGTTCTTATTGACGGACTTAGCAGAAGAATGGTTGTATTGTCTTCCTCCATGGAGCGTTACAACATGGACTGAGATGAAAAAGCTATTTCTGGAGAAATATTTTCCTGCTTCCAAAGCGGCGTCCGTTCGTAAGGAGATTAGTGGCATTCTACAGATGTCTGGGGACTCTCTATATGAATATTGGGAGAGGTATAAGAAGTTGTTGGAAAGCTGCCCACACCATAACATATCCTCAATACTTATCATTCAATACTTCTACGAAGGATTACTTCCAGAATAGAGGAATATGATTGATGCAGATGCCGGTGGTTCACTTACTGAGAAGACAATCTCGCAGGCAACCAGTTTGATTGAGAGTATGGCTTCCAATGCTCAACAATTCTACACCAGAAACAACTCTAATGTCATAAGAGTTAGCAAGATGGGAGAGTCTGCACAGTCAGAGCAACGAATGAACAACATAGATAAGGTAGTACAACGAATGGCAGCAGTGATTATTCCTACTTATGAAGAAAAGTCTGAACAGGTGAATGTTGTATTCCCTAATCAGAGGCCAAGGTATGATCCCTACTATAATACTTATAATCCAGGTTGGAAAGATCACCCAAATTTCAGTTATGCAAATTAGCAAGCTGCAACTCCTAATCCTTATGGGCGACAAAGTGGTTTTCAACAACCACAGTTCCGACCACAACCTCCACCTCAGCCTCAACAACAGACTCAAAGTTTTAGTATAGAGGAGATGATGAAAATGATGATGCAAAAGCAAGATGCCAATGCTCAGCGTCAAAATGCAATCTTGCAGAAACAATATATGACTATAAAGGACTTGCAACTTCAAATGGGACAATTGGCTACAGACCTGAATGAAATAAAAGCACAAAATTCGGCAAAGTTTCCATCACAGCCTTTTGTGAATCCAATAGAGAACGTCAATGTTATAACTCTAAGAAGTGGGAAGCAAACTGAAGAGCCAAAACAAAAAAAAAGGTTATTCACGACTTGGAAGAGGAAGTAGAGGTGGAAACCGTTCCAAAGGAAAATCCAACCTCAACTATCCAACCTAAGGATTCGGTTCCTACTTTTACCACACACCTCCTTTTCCTAGTCGATTGCCAAGTCAAATAAGAAATCTCTAGACAAGGAGATTATGGATATCTTCAGCAAGGTGCATATCAACATTCCATTTATTGAGGCCATCAGAACGGTACCCAGGTATGCCAAAGTTCTGAAGGATTTGTGTACAAGGAAGGAAAGGTTGATTGCTAACGAGATCACTCGGCTGGGACAAAGTGCTTCAGCTATGTTGTTAAAGAAAATGCCTGCAAAATGTAAAGATCCTGGTGGTTTTACAGTGCTAATTATTATTGGTGACAAATGGTTTGAGCGTGCTTTGCTGGATTTGGGAGCTTCCATAAGCGTGATGTCAGCCGATGTTTATGATTCTTTGAATCTTGGACCTTTAAATGAGACAGTGATTATCATTCATTTAGCTAATAAGTCTAACATATATCCTAAGGGACTCGTGGAAGACGTGTTGGTGCAAGTGAATGAATTAATCTTTCCAGTTGATTTCTTTGTTGTGGATATGCAGAATGGGGACAATTGTTCGTCTACTTCATTACTTCTTGGGGGACCATTTATGAAAATGCCAAGACGAATATTGATTGTGATACTGGGACACTCACTATGGAGTTTGACAAAGAGGTTATACGCTTCAATATTTTTGAAGCCGTGCGTTATCCAAGTGATATCCATTCCGTATTTTCTGTTGATGTTATTGGTTCGTTAGCACAATAGATGTTTGATTTGAACAACGAAGATGAACTTGAATTTATGCTACAAAATAGCATTGACTTGGACGTCCATGGAATGCCTAACTTGGAAATTGATATTCTCAAGGAGTTTGTTGAGACATGTGGTGCTTTAATGGCATCACAAGAATTTAAAACATGTAATATTTCATATATCTCTTTACCTGTAACTAATGAAGTTCCTTTACCTTATGTTGTGCATGCACCTAAATTAGAGATGAAACATTTACCTGATCACTTAAAGTACGCTTACTTGGGTGATGGGGAAGAGCTTCCAGTCATTATTGCAAAGAATCTCACAGCAGTACAGGAAGAACGCCTCCTTAAGGTTCTAAAAGAGCATAAAATGGCTATTGGTTGGACAATTGCTGATATCAAAGGCATTAGTCCAGAAGCCAGTACGTGATGCTCAGCGTAGGCTTAACCCCCCAATGATGGAGGTCGTGAAGAAAGAGATCCTCAAATTACTAAGTGTGGGGGTGATTTACCCAATTTCTGACAGCAAACGGGTTAGTCCGGTGCAAGTGGTGCCTAAGAAATCAGGTGTCACTGTTGTTAGAAATCAAGATGATGAACTTGTTCCTAAAAGATTTCAAACGGGATGGAGAGTGTGCATAGACTACCGAAAGATTAATGACGCAACAAGAAAGGATCACTTTCCTTTAACTTTCATTGATCAAATGCTAGAGAGGTTAGCGGGACATTCACATTATTGCTTTTTGGATGGATATTCAAGCTACAATCAAATTTTTATTGCACCGGAGGATCAAGAAAATACTACTTTTACTTGTCCTTTCGGTACATATGCATATAGAAGAATGCCATTTGGTCTTTGCAATGCGCCTTCCACTTTTCAGAGATGTATGGTTAGTATATTTTCTGATTACGTGGAAAACATCATTGAGGTATTTATGGACGACTTTAGTGTTTATGGCGATTCACTTGATATTTGTTTAAATAATCTTGAACTTGTGCTTAAAAGATGCATATACACTAATTTGGTTTTAAACTGGGAGAAATGTCATTTTATGGTAAACCATGGAATTGTACTTGGTCACATCGTGTCCTCTCAAGGGCTCGAAGTAAACAAGGCAAAGATAGACTTGATTAGGAACTTACAATACCCCACTTCGGTGAGGAAAATTCGCTCGTTTCTTGGTCATGCAGGTTTTTATAGGAGGTTTATCAAAGATTTCTCCAAAATCTCAATGTCGATGTGCAAACTGTTGCAAAAGGAGGTTGCCTTTAACTTCGACCAGGAGTGCAAGGATGCCTCTAATAAATTGAAATAATTATTGAATACTGCACTAATTATTAAGTCACCTGAATGGAGTTTTCCGTTCGAGTTAATGTGTGATGCAGTCAGAGCTGTTTTGGGACAGAAAGTTCTTTTATTTCATTATCATCTTAAGTTATTTCCTGGTAAACTAAGGTCCAGATGGATTGGACCATATGTTGTTACTAATGTTTATTCTCATAGTGCAGTTGATATCACTAGTCTTAGGTATGTGACTACTTCTAAGGTCAACGGCCATACATTGAAGCCATACTACGAAAACATCGCGTATGTGAATGTGGATGAGATGGAGCTTCAATATTTACTCTCTCTGGAGGAGTAGTAAGGAGAATGCCAAGTCAGGATGAGGACGTAAAACTAAACGCTAAATGGGAGGTAACCCATCAGTTTTGTATCTCTATCTTTTGTATATTATTTTTCTTAGCTTTCCATATCATATTTTGATTTCCCACCTTGATTTTACTTAGGATGAGTCAATTAAATTGAGGACAATGTAAAGTTTAAGTGTGGGGGAGTATTTTGCATATAGAGTTTTTAGTTATTTTTGAGTTTTCAAAAATTTTGCATAAAAACCTCCAACTTGTAGAGATTTTAGAGTCACTAGCATACTTCTAGGTATCTTTACATAAAGAATTCTGACCGACATAACTGAACTTGGAAGTGTTAGGGAACTACGTTCGGATTTCTTACGAATTGGAGTGTTAAATAATGGATTTAATCATTTCGGTGATATAAATGAGGTGCAGGGAGAAATGCATTATTAGAGTTGATGATCAATCATTAGTGGAGACTACCCATTTTCATATCAACCAAGGCACCAAGCCAGATTTCTTTATAAATGATTAAAGAGCTTTCTTTTGAGTGTGTGTCACCATACGTTAATTCCGGGTAGAATGGTGAGCTACCCAACCTCCCACCAATGTAAGCACTACTCTTTGATCTCTTGAGTGCTAATTTTGTTAATCATGAGGATGACATCTATAGACGAAAACCACCTTCTTGTAGTTTGATTTGCAGTTAGCACCATTCTCTCTCTCGCCAACAACAGATCCATAGAAACAACATCATCATCAACAAGTGGAGCGACATCAAAATCTACAAGGAAACTTGAAAACGTTTGAGGTTTACAAGCAACAATTCAAGCGAGAGAAAAAATTTCATATCCAAGTAAAGCAACATACAATGAGAAGATTTTTATACACATGCTGAAGACTTACACATAAGGAGCGGAATTCTATATCCAAGTATGAAGACTTAGTTACAAGAGCGAAGAAAATCAAAAGATGAGAATTATTGGAGTTTATGATATCGAAGACAATACAAGTTGTGAAGATTCAAGTGGTAACGTACTTCTCTCATGGCCATGTTAATTTTATTTCATATTTATTGTTTTAGTTGCAATCTTTAAAAAAAAAAAAATTAAATTTCAAAAAATACAAAAATACAAAAAAAATACAAAAAGATTTGCATTTAGGTTGTTATTTGTTTAATAAGGCCATGCGGAAGAAAAATATATAAAGAAGATTCAAGCAACAAGGAAATTGAGGAAAAGAGTTATGAATTGTCGAAGTTCTACAAAGTTCAAGATTTTATCATCAACAGTTGAAGACCGAAGACAAAGACCAAGAAGATGAAGAAGACGAGCCGAAGAAAGGAAGACGTTTCTATTGGATTCTGTGAGAGTTGTGCTTTCGGCACTGCCGATCAGATGTGAAGGTGGTAAGTACTCCCATCCTTGCTATAGTGGTTGATTTCCTTTCTTAGAGATCATCAGAAAATAACTTTATTTCCCACGATCTTGTGGGGTCTCCAGAAATAATTCGGAAGGTTTCCTTCCCACCATTCAATGTGTGTAGGATTTTCTCTTCATTCCTACCTGCAGATATGTGAGACCCATAAAAAATCTATCTTATTGAGTGCAATTATCATAAAATCCTTTTAAGTGAGGCAGAAGTCGAGGCGAAATGCTTGTTTATCGCTCTCAATCACGCATTCTCTCATTATGGTGTGGTTATTTCTCACTCAAGATTTAAGAATGAATATGTTCTTTGGTATTTCTAACTCCTTATTACTAGCATGCATAAACTCTATGTCCTCATAGCTCTTTGGATGCTTGGGACGCTGGAATGCTTTGAAGTTGGAGCTGGTTTTGTGGGTATATCTCTAGTAAGCCCTCACGAGACTATAACTCGTCCACTTGGGACACCTAGGGGTTTAAAGGCTTGTTATACGCGCTAAGTGCAACCGTATCCTCGACGACATGGAGTTGTTGTACTTTAGGTAGTTTGCTCGAGGACTAGCAAAAGCTAGGTGTGGGGGAGTATGATAAGTGCATAATTCACATGATTTTAGTGTTAATTCCATGCTTGTTTTAGTTAGATTCCTTGCATATTATCCTTGTATTACTATTGTTTTACATTTTATTTGTTTCTTTAGGAGAATCATTCAAAGTCAATGGAAAATGGATGCAAAATAGCTATAAAGTGAAGTTCTCAAAGATCCAAGTGTCTAAAGCCGAAAGAAGTGGAAAAAGTGCGACGAAAAGGAGAAAAGAATGTCGAAAACATAAGAAGGACTAAAATACCAAGTTCTACTCATCCAAATTCGGGATTTCCTATCACCATCTTGAATATAATTCAATTACGAAGATAACGGCGAAAGAATGAGGTCATTCCGAGTTCGGACGAAGAAGTTACGGCCAAAATAGTTGAGATGAAAATGGCAATCTACAGCACCGCTTTCGGTATTGCTAAAGCAACACCGAAAATAACCATATTTCGGGAAGAGATGATGTATTTTAGACCCACACGTTCGGCATTGCTAAAGCAATACCGAAAGTAGACGTATTTTGGGCAGAGAAGGTGTATTTTCGACCTCAACTTTCGGCATTGCTTTGGGGTATTCGACAATGCCGACCGAGACAAGCCTATTGGGTCCCTTTTAACGTATTTTGACTTCCAAATCAAGGAAACTTGGTCCCGGATGGATTCTAATACCTAGATCTCTTAAAAATATATAAGAGGACCTTCTAAACATTGACAGAGGATCTTTAATCTTTTATCAAGCTTTTGGAGAGAATAACACAAGAGGAGAAACCTAGGGTTTTGGAGCTATTTTCATCACCGTAATTATTTCTCTTACTTTTATCATATGAAACTCATGGGTTTTGTTGGTACCATGAGTATCTAAACATCTTAGTGATTGGGTATGAGTTGTAGGTTCTAGACATGATTTGAGTTATTATATAAATCTATTTGGAAGTTCTTCACATGATTATTGATTGTTTATACTAATTAGAACATTTATGATTGATTGATAGATTGTTTAGGTGGCCAACTGAATTAATTTGTTGATTCAATAAAATGTTAATATTGAGTTAGGAGATAAGTAATAGTTGAATAATTCATACAAAAGTAGAGAACATAAGACCTTGCAGAGGGATTATGTGTAGCGATTGTGTGTATAAACAACACTAGAAAGTGGACCTTGAGCTAAGAGTCTAACGACTATGATCAATCTATAATTCACAAAAGATAAAGCATTTGGAAGAATTACACCTTGAGTGAGCTAGCACTAGGTGGTTTAGACGAATAGAATCTGGTATTGGAGAGCTTCCGTACTGAGTTATATAAGGAATTTAGAGGATAGCACTGAGCTAGCTGTTATTCCACGATTGATAATATCTGTGATTGATTGGTTTAATGGATGAATATAATAACTTGATGACGGTTTAGTAACGAAGAAGGATTCCCTGATCATATTTTTCTCCATTGCTTGCAACTTAATTATTCTTAATTGCTTTGATTTTACTATGAATCTAAAACAAAATCCCCAATTGTGACATTTTTGACAACTAAAACTCCCTGATCTTCGTGGTAACGAACCTTATTTACTGCTATATTATTCATTAGTAAAGTAGAATATCAGTGAATTAATTTGAGCACCTAGGACACTCATCATTTTCCAATAATTCTCAATATGAAGAAATCATGTCGTCGATGCATAACTCCGCAAGTTGTTGTTTACTGATATTTGGACCATGATAGTCCAATGCTTAGATCCTGACACTCTTCACGCGTGATGAAAATGACTTGTTGATTCTTTGATGATGGACATTCAATAACACTAACTGGTGCTTTATCATCTCCTATAATAGGAGCTTTGGAGGTTCCAGGACTGTCGGTGAATGTTGAAGCATTCTTGGCTTGCTCCATCTTGTGTTGCTTATATACTTGAGAAAAATTGAGTAAGTACTCCAGTGATCATGTCTCATTTATTCTCAACAAGGATTAATCTTGCATATCTATCAGATCGGATATGGCAGGCAGAGTTTGATTGTTTCCTGCTTCTTCATTATCTTGGCCAGAGAGAGATGGGCGACAGAATCAGCATTGATCTCAGTGTTCACGCCTGGTGAAGGGAGTATCGCCTGCATTACGGGTATTTGCGTCTAGCTTGTTGATAGAAATATTGATACCCGAAGTACCAATGTTGGAGAAAATAGTAGTGGCATCAGGATTACCACCGTTGTTGATTTTGAGAATAGGGTTTGGTAATTAACCTAACCTAAGACCGACCATTTTATGAAATTGGGAAATTGAAAAGTTTTGGGAATTGATTTTTCAACTAAGAGATTAATATCCCATTGTGTTCGCCAATTTTTAGTATGGTAAAAACTGATCTTGCTGAAAATGGTAAATTGTGTGTGTCGATGAGAAACGGGTCTAGACCCTGAAAAAATGTACTGCACATGAGTACTTTAGATTCGAGAGATCAATTTTTACAATTCAGGCCTGAACCAAGAAATGGCTATTCCAGTCTTGCTTCGGTCACAAAATGTAGGAGAAGGGTTGGTCGAAGCAGAAAGGGTGTTGAGGTCAAGTGATAGACTAGGTAAAGGTGTATAAACGTGTACTATAAAGTAGAGCTTGCTTGAAGGTTGTAAACAGTGTGTTATGGATACTTGTGTGTTTACGATGATGATTACCTTTTTTTGGGAATAGATTAGAAAACCTATTTATATGTAACCATGCCTGTACACCCTGATCTCATAAGAAATGGAAGTTGTGAAGGAGTGAGAAGGTGAAGATCGTGTGAAAGTGATGAAACCGTGTCCCTATCGTGGAGGAAGATTGCAGGGTTGCATACCCACTACTCACTCACTCGTTAATTGTCCGCCTTTCCTGACACTTTCTCATAATGGGTGCACTGCGCACTGCATTTCCGTAGACCTCCAGACTAATACCCTGATGAACATCCCCCATTTGTGACATGTTTGATGTGTCGAATATTTTGATAGAAAATAACACTTAATCGTGACTTGCATAGTTAGGCCAATTGAATGACTAATGCACACCTGTAAGGTAAACTCGACATGTTATGAAAGCAAGTTGAGTCACGACTAGTGACGTGAAGTGTGGTAGTTTCCGAGTGGGCCCACCATCATGACATGTGAGAGGTGGTTATGAAAATTAGAGGAATGAATACGTGATTACCATCAACTAACATGTGTTGTTAGCCTTGTGTGTAAGATCTACATGTAGAGAAATATTTCGACCAATCATGCACAAGTTAAGCAGTAGGTGGTCATAAGCGATAAGTCGGGCACTGCTTTTCATGATATCAACGAGAGGTGATGGGTGTTCATGAAAGAGTGGAGAAAAATATATATGATTATGGAAGTAGTCATGCATATGTATCAAGACATGTGGTCTCATAATCACATTAACCCACCTCTTGAATGAAAGAGTGAAGGGAATTTTATGTTAATATATGAAGAAATTCGTGAAATTTCGTAGTCAGAAAATTCAGATGTGAGACCCTTCACTAAAACTGCTGCAGAATTCTCATACGAACTCGGATTTTGATGATCCTCCCCTCCATTCTTATCAAAAAAGAATTTCATATCTTACTTCGAGAGAACATTTAGGTTTTGAGCTCGTTCAGAAGGTGAAAACAGCCCGACAGTAAAAATCATGAAGAATTCTGTCAGTATTCAGCCATGATCTAGCTCGTTCTTTAAGTTGTATCTTTTAGCTTGTTAATCAGATTGATGTGACTTTTTAGTATGTTATACTAGACATCCATACGAAACTTTTAACATATATCTCATGTACAGATTCTTTACGAGTTGCTCCCAGCTATTCGGCCAACCCTGTGTGACCTTTTGCATGTCGTTCAACCTAGTTAAAGAGATCCGATTGGCCGGAGTGGAGCATGTAGGCTATAAGAAATATGGTTGGCCGGAGCGGTAGAAGAGCCACAACTAGCTGTCATGGATCTTGTTCGGTCATGCCAGGAGGGATCCAAGCTTGTTAAACCGAACGACTAGGTTGTGTAGTCGTGGTCAATTTGTTACTGATTAGAACAGCTAAGATTTAATTCTTAAGTAGCTCGACCAGCCTACTTTTGTTAGAGCACTGCTCGGTCGAACTCGCAAGCGTTTCTATCTTAAGCTTGTTGTCAAGTTTAGTTTCCAAAACTATAAGTCTTAATTTCTAGTCTACTTATAGCCAAGTCTCGGATTAGGATAGAAAGTGTAGTTGAGCATTAGACTTCACGGCGTTCATCGATTGAAGACGAAAAACTACTAAGGGGAGATTGTGGAACTTCATCAACAAAAGGTATGTGAAGACTTGAAATCATCTATCACTCAAAAGTCTATCTACTCTATCTCCTATTTGAGACAAAAGTCATATAGCTATATAGACTTCAACTACACACATTTGATATTTCGAGCTGAGTTTAACTAGTTTACATATTTCTAGAAATATGTATAGGTAAGCTTTCTCTTTAATCAAGTTCATCTTAAATTCTTGATGAAAGTCAAAAGATGATCATGTGAAAATCGCCTTGTAACATCTTACATGATTTGTGTGAGACAGTCATTTGATGTAGACTCGGAATGTTTCGTATTAATCATTCAATCACTTGAAAAGTGCTTTGAGCTTAAAAGTTTGTGTGAGACAACTATTGTCATCTTCTAAGAATGTTTCAATGATTGAAATGGGAGTTTAGAACATTTAACCATAATTGGATTATGAGCACAACATGCATACTTGCATATGTGTTGATCCAAGACCAGAATGTAGTATGCATACCCGTATGCGTACTGGAGAGGTCAGGTAAAGTACGGGAGCTAGAGTATGCGTACATGTACGTGTACTGGAGAGATTTGTTGAAGTCCGGGTGGATTTAACTGAAGCTTGGAAGAGTACGACTATATGCGTACCCGTTTGCATACTGGCGAACACAGTCCAAGTCTGGCTACTTAAGTATGCGTAGCCGTTTGCATACTTGAGTGGGTTATGTTCTAAAATCGGTTTGTTCATGAACTAATACATTTATATAATAAGGAATGCAATCTTTTGCAAACCGTGGCTATAATGTTCATGAATTGATTCGAGTGAATCAAAATCGATTTTGATTGTGTCTTATATACTTCTATGAGAATATAAACAATTGAACAACTCTAGAACTAGTTTCATTTGAGTCATTTGAACTAGTTATGGTTAAGATGAATAAGGTTGATATGAAGGTGTTCATATGGCTAACTTCGGTTAACTATTGTTGAGCCAACAAAGGTGTACACATTTAGATACGGTTACTCATATCTAAATGAAGTCACTTTTCATTTGTGTGTAACAAGCTAAGTTCGATCTAACGGTTGAAAGATATTAGTTTGAGTCTAATCAGGTTTTCATCTAACGGTGAATATTGAATGCTTTGTTACCAAGGTAACATTGATTGCAAACCCGATTTGAAGACTATATAAAAGAGAAGTCTAGCAACTGGGAAACCTAATCCCCACACCTCATGTGTGATACTAGTTATGAATAGAGTCGATTCCCCTTTAACCTTAGGTTTTTCTAAAATCCTGTAGGTTAACGAATTGAAGACTTCATTGGGATTGGGATCGCCAGATCCAAATATTTTTCTGCAGTTGCGTGTTCTGATCTTGCTGTTTTCTATCGTGATTGAGTACTATCTTCTTTAATATTTGCTCAAGATTTAATCTCCGATAGGCAAGATAAAAAGTAGTCACAAACATCTTTGTCTCATCGTTTGTGATTCCACAATATCTTGTTTCGCTACTATACGATTAAGATTATTGTGAGGTGGTTGAGATTTCTAGGATTGTTGATGGTGGTTTTTAGCTTAGGACGAAAACTGTAAAAGTTTGTCTACCTGATCCAGCATCAGAAGTAGTAGACATTAATATATCTGTATTCCGGAAGGAATTTGAAAAATATATCAAAATATGATGAGTGTCTATGCCTCTCTTCATGTTGTATTAAAACTCAAGCTCCTAGATGAATTATTCACTAGTATAGAGCCTAATGAGTATTTGAAGCTCTTAGCTGCATTATCCACTAATGCATGTCCTGTTGAGTATTTTCCCATGTTACATTCCCCAGTTGAATTCTTAATACTGACATGACAATTAATGTTCGCTCGCAGTGGAGTAACATGAATTTCGTGAAGTGTCAGGATTAAGATACGCATGAAGGTACTAAATCAGAAGCATGCAAGTTGCGCTGCTCTTAGAGATAAAATTTAGTGATTTTGTGCCAGCGTGCAAAATTCACCAGAAATTGATTAATTTTGTGTCAGCATGCAAAATTCAATTTTATAACCTAATCGATTTGCAAAAATTAGGTTTTTTGCGGTTTGCGCAATATCTCGAACCTTATTGGTCGAGACCAAACCTAGGCAAGCTAGGAAATTGATCCGCCATGGACTAGTAAGAGCAAAATCCTACCAAAAGTAAAAAGCAATAAACAAAGAGAAATTGCGGCAAATAAAGATAGCAGCAAAAGGAGGCGCCGCTACATCACTTGGTCGGACAGTTTGCCCTAGCAGGCGCTGCCCGTGGCCGACCGCCCACACCCATATTATTACTTGTTGGCCCCTTTTTCTCATCAACCAAAAAAATTGCTTTAAATGCGCAATACACACTTTTGATTAAAAGTAGAAGTTGGCTAGTCGCACGCTTAATTCCTTAAGGAATTGAACATGGGCTGCCCATGTCAGTCTTAAAACGATCACGACCATACGTTTTGGCCAACCAATTCACCGAGTCTGGCCTCCTCTCAGCGCGGCCGGACAAGCTCCGTGATACTCACTGGCATCCCCACTTTTATTCCAACCAATCAGAATTCTCATAGCACGCCGGAAACGACCCTAACCGCAAGCCAAAGTCAGGCCAGTCGCGCGGATGAAAAAAGGGTTCAATAGTATTAAGACCGCATATGACGGTCTTAAGTCAATCGTGGCCGTCCAATTTCGCTAACCAAATTGACCGGCCTAGATTTAATCTTAATCAACGGGCAAGATACGGATGTGCTCACCAGCGGCCCAGCTACAAACCTGGCCGGTCGAACTGCTCTCAGCCTGCAGCTAACACTTAAATCGTTAGCTCAAAATTGGTTAGACACACGGCTATAATATCCTTATTACGACTAGCGGCAGCGCATCATTGTCGCAAAATGATCTCGGCCGTCCAACTTCGCTAGCCGAATCGACCAGCCTAGATATAATTTTAGGCGACCAATAAGATGTCGTCGTGATCATCTGTCATCCCTCTTTCATGAGGACCAATCGTCCAAACCACGACCTACCTGTATGGCTTCTGAACGGCTGCCTAAAGGTGGCTGGTCGCGTTTCCTACAAGGGTCTTAAATAAATTCAACGACAGCCAACAACTGTAGCAAATCATCTCAGCCACTCAGTTTGGCTAGCCAATTTTACCGGTCTAGTTCTAACTTGGGCCGACCAATATGATGTGAAAATAGCTACCAGCCATCACTCTCTTATAAGGACCGACCAGCTCACCTTTGGCGTGCACAAATGGCTCCTGGAATCTTCCTAAAGGTGGCCGGTCATACTCCTTTTAAGACATTAAGCTCCACGACTAATTTAAACGAGCTTTATACAACGATGCTTTATGAGGATCGATTATTTGATCTGCTTGCTTAAAAGCGATGCTTTATACGCATCGATTACAAACGATGTTTTATAAATATCAACTTTACAAATAATTTAATTATTTGACCTAAAAGCATTATATGCTATTTCTTGCGGCAAGTCTCATGGCTGGCTTAACTTGTAACATATGACCACCCGCCTCCTAGCTTGCGCGTGATTGGTCAAAATAGCTAAGTTTTGCAAGCAAAACCCACTTAGTAACTTTCTACATATATTCCACGAAAATACTCGTGACATCAAACGTGTCACAAACTGGGGGATGTTCATCAGGTTATTGGTCTGGCGGTTTAAAGCGTGCGGCTTGCAATACGCCCATTATACGAAAGTGTCAGGAAAGACGGACAGTGGCAGCAAAGAAGTAGTGAGTGTAAACTGACCTGTCTTCCCTTATAGTAAGACGTGGTTTTCAATATTTTTACACGATCTCCACTTATCCATCACTCAACTACTTCCACTTTCTATGAGATCAGGGTGCGTTCAACTATGACTTATATAAATATGTTTTCAACCCATTTCAACCGACAACGGTTATCAACACAAGTATCCAAAAAAACACTAAAGAACTTATAACTTACTTTCCGCAAGCGAGTTACGCATTCTGATACAAGTCATAAAACAAACACACCTTCAGAGTTAACCATTCTGATCTCAACACCTTCTTCGCTTCCCTCCCTAAGATCAACCCTTCTCCTTCATTTTGTGACCGAAGCAAAGCTGGAACGACCATTTCTTAGTTTAGACCAGAATTGTATAGATTGATCTCTCGAATCTAAAGTACTTCCGTGTAGTGCATTTGTTTAGGGTTTAGATTCGTTTCTCGGCGGCACAGCCAAATTTACCATTTCCAGCAGAATCAGTTTTTACCCCAAAACAACTGGCGACCACAGTGGGATATTAATCTCTCGGTTGCAAGATCAATTTTCAATTTCATTTCAATCTTCTCAATTTCAAGATGGTGGATCTTAGGTCTGGGTCAGTTACCAATCCTCATGCTGATAGCACTGATAATACTCCTGGCGCCACTACCCCTACTATTGACACCAATGTACCGCCTGCCAGCACAATTAACACATCTCATGGTGTTACACCCTCTAGCACCAACACCAGCAGCGCCGGAAGCATCCCCTCTGACATGACGCCTCCTATTACCAGAGCCAGAGACGCTGCTACTCATAATATTTCTTCGAGCTTGACATCTCCAACCGTCACCAGGGCTGCTACCACTTCTTCGTCGGTACGGGAGACTGGAGGAGCCAGAGGAAACTTACCTCCTATTACCATTACCGATTTAATGGAGAGACAAGAAGTTCTTTCCAAAGCTCAGATGGACATGGCTACAACTCAGAAAGAGGTACTCACTTTTCTCAAGGCGCTAACGGAAAGATTACCACCAGAACCGCGCCAACCCCAAATTGAGCAGACAAGGAACACTTTTGTGACTCCTAGGGCAAGTACTTCAACAGGGTGTATCTTTATGGATGAAGAAGTTCGTGTAGCTCTTGAACGACCATCAGAAAGGAATCAACAATCCAATTTTATCATGCGCGAGGACCTGGAATGACTTCTCCATAATCGAGGTAAGAAAAACCCGGATACCATTCATCAGCACCAACCTCCTTATCCTCCCGATGTGCAAAGAGTTCCTCTTACAAGAGGATATTCCTCTCCCCAGTTTTCCCTTTATGATGGTACTAGTAACGCTCGTGAACACATCTCTTGTTATTTGGAATCACTAGGGGAGCATGAATACAACCACGTCCTTCGCCTGAAAGAATTCTCAAAATCACTCACTGAAACGGCGTACACCTGGTAAAACAATATTGCACCAAACAGTATCCAATTGGTGTGAAATGGTTACCGCCTTCTACAAGAAATATTTCTTTGTGTCTGAGCAAATAAATATTTCTTTGTGTCTACAATGAACATTCACACATTTAACACAAACCCAGAACCCCATTCAATGTAAACTGCTCAATCATTCATAATCTCCACCACTCAGTCATCATCATCAATAACCCCATTTCCTAGTTGTACGGACAGAGAAAATAGAGGATGAAACAAAACCTTCTTTCCTAGCTCTCTTGAGTTCAATGCAACTCGGACTTCTTCAATGGCACTAGAAAAACTTCCTTGTCCATCTCGAGCTCCTGATTCCTCAAATACAGCCATCAAAACCCATTTACTCAATCAATTCCAGATCCCCTTTTCTTCCCCGAGCTTCTCGTCAACAACAAAAACACCAGAAACTCACTCCACTCTTCCTTCTTCTTCTCGGTTGAACAGCTACACAATCCATGGCTTGAGCACCGACAAACTAACCAGCAGACTCGGTCGACGGCTTCAGTAAACAAAGGCCGGGGTCTTCTTCTATGCTTGTGAACTGATGGTTTCTCGACTTGGTTTAATGAAACTTGATTTAGGAAAATTAGGCGCAGATAACCATCATCAATTTCTTCTTCTATTTCAGAAACAATCTCAAACCCTAACTCACCAGTCACCTACAACAACAACGAAACAGTCTCTAATCTCTATTCTACTCTCAGCTTCAAAAATCCATCAAAAACCCTTCAATTTATCCTCTAATAACCTCAAAATCGCTACAAATTTATAATCAAAAATTGTTTCTCCCTGATTATTACTTCGATTCCTAATTTCTCCCCCATGATTCATAATAACATCATCTCCTTCATTGTATATGCAACTTCATCAACAAAATCTATTTACTCAATTCTTAAACTCATCTCACAAATCATCAGCAGATAAAGAACATGGAAAGAGAAAAAGAAAGAAGAATAATTTTTCATGAAGAAAACACATTTTTAAAAAAAATGGGTCTGTTAATAATTTTTCATGAAGATATGGGTACGCCCGTGAACTTTTGGGACGGTGGGTTTGATAGTGGAGAAAATCTAAAAAATGGGTGTGACTGCAGTTTTCACTTGCATTTTTTAATCTTCCACGTTCTCACAACCTGACCCCTTGGTAAGCAGCAAAGTACAGGGTGGCCCATGCCGTATTTATTGGAATAATAATAAAAACAGATCTTGTCCGTCCATAGATCTGACTTAACCAGCATTAAAGTCAAATTCTCTATATAAAAATAGTGTTTTTTCGAGTGCTCTCATTAATCGGAGCTTCTGGTTGATTCTGACCTCACCATTTATTATTTTAAACAGTAGAATTTGAGGAGAATATATATTTCTCTACAATATGTTTTTCGGCCAATCATATTTGAGAAAAAAATATTTCCTAAAACATCTAATCTAAATAAAATCTTATAAAATTGGTAAATATATATAAAAAAATTATAATTAAATATAACATGAATCTTCAAAAATAAATTGAAATAATATCACATCCAACTATTTAGTGTTCATCATGATTTCATAAATTATTAAATCAATCATGAAATTAAAAAGCAATCATAAAAACATTAAATAAATCATCAAACTAAAAAAGAATGTCCAATATCGGCTTACACTTTTATTATAAAATGAATCCTAATTACAATTCTAAGCTACCTTATATGTCCGCTTACACTTTCATGATTACTGTTCTAATGAAATTTACAAAGCTTTAACTACATTTAGATCAATAATTTAAATTAAATTAAAAATATGTAGAGTGACGGACACATACCCGTAGATGCAAACTTCCTCTTCTACAAAACAATCGATTGTTTACCTGCTCAATAGTTGAAATGCAGAATCGTTAATAGAAAATTGTGATAAACGATACATGATATTAGCAAAATTCTGAGAATTAAAAAAACATGTCTGTAGAAAAGTCAAATAGATAACAATGGCTTCAATATTGTTTTTCTTAATTATGGTCATTCCATAAAAAAAATAAAAAATGGAAAATAAAAACAAATTTCCATGTACGGAGGGGTGCTCAATATTATCAGGAAAAAAATATGGAAACAATTAAATATGACTATAAAAAAATGGGAAAAAATATTGCAAGTCGGTTTAAATATTTTTTATCCAAAAATAAAGTGATTTTATTGGTATGTTGTCCATCCAAAAGGATTAAGCGCATTAGGAAAGATATTTTAAGTAAATATGACAACTGATAAAATAACACAATGGGAAATTAAAAGATTTTCATGGGTTGAGATTGCTAACAATAATATAAACAAATTGAAAAATTAGATATTTTTAGATATCGACTATTATTATTTCCAAAATAATACTAATATTTTTTTATTTATGAGTTTGGTGTCTCTCCATATATAACGAAACGCTTAACTGGCCTTTGTTTCAACGCCACTTCTTTCTCTAATGGCTGCATTGGTTTGTTTTGCTTCAGTTATTATGATTTTCTGTCTTTGTTTTTGGAACAAAGTATGATTTGTTGTCTGATCGGGTGTGTTATTAATTTTGCAGGGATCCTCGAAATCGATCGGTGCTATACGTGTTCTTTCAATGGTGTTTCTAATAGTTGTCGCATAGAAAGAAGGTGAAAGGCATGATGAAATTGGTAAATATTTTCGTTGCATACAGGAGTATTGATCTAAATGTTTGATTAATTCTATTTTATGGATTGTACAGGTGACAGGAAACACCTATCAGAAGTTCATAAAAATTGGTGTTTATGAATTTCTACGAGCAGAGAATTACGTTTTTTTTTCTTTCTTGAAGCAATTACGTATTATGTTTATCAGGCTGGAATATGTTTACATTGACAAAAAAATTAAGTGAATTACTTATCCCTGTATACAATACTTATCATTTTTCAATCAACTACGAGCAGAGTGCAAATGAGAGAGGGAGGAGATGGATTTAATATCAACCAACGAGGTTACTAGCGTCAATAGCACCACCTTAAGGAAAATGGAAAATGTATGCTTACAAAACCCTCTTTCGAATAATTATTAGATTTTTTTTTTTTTGATTTTTGTTGTATGAAGTGATGCACAGGTTCTTGCAAATATTATTTGAAACAGACATATATTACAGCTAGCCAAGAATACTAAAATTTTAGATCTATTTAGATATTATTCCTATTATAAATATAATTCATGTTCTATTTTCAAAAAGTGTTTGTATAGGCTTCCTATACAAAGCTTTCTGGCAAAATCTTCATTTCTGTTTTTTTCTTTTTCCTTTAGTTTTATTTTTTACGAAATTGAAGTTGATGAACTGACCTTTGTGGGCATCGTAATCATCTCCTAACTGTTTCCAAGTATGGTTTCCTGAGTACGGATCATCATCATAACTGTTTGTCATGTCGCACCAAGTAGTACAACAAGGCCAGACTCACTTCCAGTTCCATAACCATGCCAAGATCATTTACAAGTTGTATTGGAACACCATGTTTTTCATTAACTATTTAAAAACACTTTCACCAAACAAGGGGTTTTTTCCCCTTCAAATTCCATATTCATAACTTTCATGAACATAAGTATTTTAATCGTGAAGGAACCTCTTTGAAGCTTAACATGCATGATTGTTTCATATATTGGTCTAACTGTGCCAAGCGTGATCATAAACTTTTATTGGATAATTACCAAATGTTTGTTGTTGGATTAGTAAATAAACTCTGTCAGTGATGCAGACGTGCTCGCTGATTTTTGGTGTTTTCCTACTCATGGTAAGAATTCACCTCAATCTGAAGTAACAAGAAATTTTTTGTTCCCAACAAGTCAAATATGTTGGAGATAAAGTCTGATAATTAAACTATGATTATGGTCATATAATATTCTTGTAAAATATGATAGCGTCTAGCATCAAACTAACGGTTGCATCTTGATGAGATGTTTCGTGTTTGCTACTGGCGGGTGGATTGACTACATATTCGAAGGAAAGATACGTACTATGACCATGTTCGCTTTCGCTAGGAACTTAATTTTGCAGTTTTATTTTCTTGAACAGTGAGTTCTCTGCAATAAGCGAATACCGAAATGTATCAACTATCCAATATATTATGTAGATTATAATATTAACTTAAAGAATAATGTTATGGTTGTAAAGTACTAATGTTCAAATTTAGTCTACAAAATTTTGTAATCGTATATTTTATCTGTATTACCCATTTTGAGGACTCATTGTGCTGAATTACCCATTGTGCTGAATTCGATGGTGGATAGACTCCCGACCGGATTTCATGGTATGCGAGACAGTGGTGGTACCGGGAGAATGGGTATGGTGCATCCATGCATGCACAAAATTCTCAAAGAGGATTATGTCTCCTGTGAGCAATACAATGAGTCATGCTAATGCTAACGATGCAGTACAATGAGTTATGCTAATGCTAATGATTAAATGGAAGGAAAATTGGGAAAATGCCCAAATATGAGGTGTAATGCTGGAAATCTGCCCCAACATTTAAAAGTTTGGAAAAATGCCACATTCCGTCAAAACCCCAGTTACGACACATGTGTGAGTTCATACACGCGGATACCCTTCAGAATTCAGGGTTCAGGGCTCAAAATTCATGATTTAAGGTTTAGGTTCAAGGTTTAAGGTTCATGTGGTGGAGGCGGCTGTTATGGTGGTGATTCTGATGGTGATGATTTCCTTACACATGTCACTTAACTGAGTTGGGTGTTAATGTTAACGGAATGGGGCATTTTCCCAACTATATTTAACGTTGGGGCAGATTTTCAATATTGCACCCTATATTGGGGGCAGTTTTCCAATTTTACCTTAAATGGATGTTTGTTATAGCACATTTGAACCCATTGGCAGAATCATGAATGTTTTAGGATCTTTCATGGACCGCCGGACCCGACAGCATAACACTGATACTGTCCCCAATTTGACCACCACCTATGGCAGTTGTGTGGGATTTTAATCGAAAAGACCTCGATAATAAAAAAACTAGATTTTTAGTTGTATTTTTTATGTTGAATTATTAATGGATCCGTAGTTTTCCATTAGTTTATTACATTTGATTTTTGTATTAGGGTCATCGAACTATTAAAAAAAAAAGGAAAAAATAGTTTTAGTAGTTTGTTTTTAGTAAAAATCAGATCCACGATACAGGCCCGTGCGCGATAAACTAGTTAACCTAAACGTGGACCCGTCAATTCTCATATAGCAGTATCTGCTGTCTATTCATGTATGGATTGTGGACTGCTGGCTCATCGAGGATACATATATCATCTGATTTCCCATCTATATGAACCCTCTGCTGAGCCACCATGTTGCTAGGTGACTTCACACGCCATGTCTAAGAATAATAGTCCGACTTGGCTCTTGTTGGGTTTATATGGCTAATCAGCAAGAGAGAGATTGTGTGCTGTGCCCACCCATACTGCAAGGCTGTGGGGCCCAAAATTGGAATAAAATTTTTCTTCGTATTTTAAAAGATTTTGCAAGAAATCCAAATATGAAATTATATATTTATCTAGTAATTTTGAGGCATTTCTTAAGTAGTATTCGAATAAATATGTCCAGAGCAGATAGATTCACAATTTATTTCCAAATTTTACCGTAACTTTCAAAATTTTGGGATTTTCTCTCAAAGTAAAACTTCTTTTATTTAGGTAGCATGTTCATGTGTCTGGCGAAGATGCTAGACCGAGTCTGGCTTACCTATCTTATACGTGTATGGGCAAACATATAAAAAAGGGAAAAGTATCGTTTAGTTCTATTTTAGGTGGGTCCATGTCTATTTGGTCCTTTGGGAAAACGTCTTTATTGTTTGGTCCATAATTATTTAAAAATATTAAATTGACCAAAGTACCCATTTCGTGTTAATTTCAACTTATTTTTTTTGTAGCAGTTCATTCTGCCTGATGAAAACTGTACACTTCATTATATACTATAAAACAGACTTCATTCCAGAAATGAACTCCTGATAAAAACCTATACAAATCAGACTTCATTCCAGAAATGAACTCCATATAAAAACCTAAAAAAACAGACTTCATTCCAGAAATGAACTCCATATAAAACCTATATAAATCAGACTTCATTCCAGAAATGAACTCCATATAAAACCTATACAAATCAGACTTCATTCCAGAAATGAACTCCATATAAAAACCTAAGAAAACAGAGTTCATTCCAGAAATGAACTCTATATAAAAACCTAAAAAAAACAGACTTCATTTATGGAATGAACTGCAGCATCATCATCTTCGTCGTCTTCAACAGCAGCAGAAATAAATTCTTCGTCACTCAACATCAGCAGCAACATCGAAAATCTTCTTCATCATCTTCGTTTCAATCTTCATCTTCTTTGACAGCAGCAACAATAGCAGATCTTCATCTTTTTCATCATCTTCAAGAGCAGCAGCAGGAAAAAATGACGAAAAAACGAAAAATCATCGTCGTCTTCATCATCGTCATCTCCATCTTCATCTTCTTCATCATCATCAGCAGCATCAGAGACAAAAAAATCAAGAAAAATTCATTAAAAAATCGTCTTCACCATCTCCACCATCTTCAACAGCAAACAACAACAAACACAAAGAAAAAAACATACAAATCTTCATCGTTTCGTCATCATCTTCATCTTAACACACCGTCAGAAACAGTAGCAAAAGAAAAAAGAAGAAGAAGAAAAAGTAGATCTAGAAAAAAAAATAAAAGAGGTGAGAGAAAATAAATCTGAAAATTATTTTCTTCTCTCTTAATAATGAGTATATATATGGTCTTCATTAAAAGTTATTTATGCCACTACCATTTGAAAATTACATCATCCATGACGTCACCCTAGGACCAAATCATAATTTTTAGGACCAAACTATAATATATTTTACCATAAAGGACCAAACAGACAGTTGACTCAACTGGACTAGACTCTCTCTAATATATTATTCCTAGGACCATATGATATTTCCTGCTATAAAAAAAAGTCCCAACTTAAACTAATGACCATCCAGGCCATAGCGCGAGAGGACACTTTCTTAAAAAACCGAAACACTAATAAAGCGGACTAAATCGTGTCAGTGTCGCGACTTGGTTCTCTTCTTTTCTAAACCCTTTTCTTTTGTCCTCTTTCTTTTGGTTTCTATTCCTTTCCAAAGGAGAGCTCTGAGAAAGAACACACCACCGTTTTCTCAAACAGGTTCGATTTCTTTTTAGATCTGACATAAAACTAAGAAAAAATCATGATAAGCCTCCGCTCTTCGCCATATCCATCTAGAGATTCTTACAGACTTTTTTTAAGAATAATATTGAGCTCTTTTTCTTGTTAATCGGTGATTTCATTTTCAAAAACTAAATAAATATATAAAAATTATCTATTGATCTCTTGTATATGGATGTGTTCAATATTTCTGACTTGTTTGTGATTATTTATTGTTGTAGAGTGAGAAAGAAAAAAGTTTCCAAAGATGTTAGCTATTTTAAGGCGAAAAATCGCTTCTGAAGGCTCTAATGCTTCTTCTGTAAGATTTATCTGTTTCTGCTTTGTTCATTGTATCAAGATTTGTTTTTTTTTTTCCTTTTCATATCTTCTTAAACTAGGTTGTTTTCCGTTGATTGTTCAAGTGGTCATGTTCCTTGTCTTTGATAAGGATCATTCATGATTATGTTTGTTGAATTGTTTATCAGACTTTGCATAGACTACGCCCATCTGCATCTTCTGCAACAAGAAGTTACACAGCAGCAAGCAATGAGGTATACAAGATTTATTTTAGTTCGTTTGATGATTTTTAAGTTAAATTTGAAGCTCGCATCATGAGTTCATTTGATAGATCATACAACATGTTGCTATTGTTGTTCTTTTTGCATTTTCAAGTCAGAATTGGGGTTTGATAGTTTAAAAATGATCCTCGCTGTCTTTTCTAGGAAATTGTTTTGCTGTCTTTCTGTGGACAAGTATCAATTATTTGTAAAGTAAACCAATTGGGGTGAAAATAGAAGACTTGGTTATTTGAAAACTTGTAACCATATCAGCTCTGCTAAAAAGAAACTTTAAAGACTTAGTGGTTCTAAATAGTGAAGTTCTGGTTAATTGATCTGATTGCCAGAGAAACAACCATATACATGCAAAATAATGCTACTTAATCGTTAATAACATGGAAGTACTTTACACACCTTAAAAACTGGAGCCTCCATGTCCTCAATCTTTATGCACTGCGTGTTTTGATCTTTCATTGGACCAAAAAGTTGTGCACGGAACACAGGTGACCTAGCTGCGAGCACTAATTTATGCGCAGCAAATGTCTCCTCATCTACTACAAAATTCACATCTGTTCTCTTGCCACTTTCCAAGAGCTTCCCAAAGTGCTGGCCAATATCAGAAGGAGGTACTCGTATGGAATATATCTTGGGTCCCTCTGTATGAGATTTGACTACGCCGACGCTCTTGTACGTAGACCACGAGAAAATTTGACACTATTTTGACCTCTGTATGTTAGATTTGACACTATTTTGCAAATTGGAATGGACGTGGAGTTCATCAATACTAATAAGCATACAACACAGACTCAGTATGTAGTCATAACCATCCCTTTAGGAGACATTGTTTTTCCTAGAATCTGACGTAGCACACTTGCTTAATGTTTTCCATTTTCTCGTGGATGAGGATTCTTATTGGCATTTCACAATTTTCTATGCAGACCCTACTTCTTCGAAGAGGATCTAAGTATGTGCAGAACTTCAGTTGTCAGATTTTACCTGGTAAGAAGTAAAACAATATTTAGTCCTTTGGTTGTGAAGATACATGTATACTGTTGTTTCAAGGCTAAAATTCTGATCACTGTAAACCTTGTGCTTGCAGGTACTACAGTTACTTCAAAGTCTATGAGGTTAGCTCTCAGTGGAACTTACCCAGTCATTAGAGAAGTTTGAGACCGTAATTTTAATCCACTTAGTTTCTTCTATGGAACGTGCCTTAACTCAACAAGCAATATTTTGCATGTAATGTGATGCAGGGAGCTTGGCTGTTTACTTCAAAAAGATTCAAAGCTTTAAGGGTGGACTAGGTCATTCTCTTCAGATAATGGTGCGATGTTCACATATTCCTCTTGGTAGCTATTCCCGCTTTTGATACAATTTAGTCATACTTTTTTAGAGCAGTGTAATCTGAACTACTTTTGTTGATTTGAAGGTGACCTTGTTGATGCTGTTGTCCCTTTCATGGGAGAATCTATTACAGATGGTACTCTAGCAGCTTTTTTGAAAAGTATGTCATAACTTCTCATCATCATCTTTCTTTATAAGATTTTCTGTTCTGTGTGTTCGGTTAAAGTATTTGTGCTATATGTAATACGTTTGATGTAGAACCCGGTGATAGTGTTCAAATCGACGAGCCAATTGCTCAAGTTGAAACCGATAAGGTACATATCAGGATTTATCTACAATCATTCAAATAGTATATTTTCACAAACTGCCTTTCCTGAATCTTCGATTATGCAATTCTTAGGTAACCATCGACGTCGCTAGTCCTGAAACTGGAGTTGTCCAGAAGGTAAATTATTTGTTGTTGCTGTATCTTGTGTACACAAATATATTCTATTTCTTTTCCAGTTTTCTTCATGAATATACTTATGTTAGTAAGTTCCTTTTTTGATTAAAGTTTGTAGCCAAAGAAGGTGATACTGTAGAACCAGGGACCAAAATTGCAGTCATTTCAAAATCTGGTGAGGGTGCGAATGTGACACATGTTGCTCCATCCGAGGAGAAGAATACTGTTAAGGAGACGCCAAAGCCATCAGCTCCTGCAGAAAAGGAGATAAAGCCTTCCATAGAAACTGTTGTTGCTAAGGACAAACCTAAAACACCCTCCCCAGCACCGTCTAGAACTTCAGCTACAGAACCTATTCTTCCTCCCAAGGAAAGGGAAAGAAGAGTAAGTTACGTGACTTCTATGTAAATATGTCTCGTCATTTTTGTTTATACTTCACCATAGAGGGGTCTAATCTGATACATTTCTTTTTCTCAACAATAAATAAGTTGTGAAAATAGCACATGGATCTTTGATTACTGAAGTCACTCTGGTCATCATTGCAGGTACCAATGACAAGGCTTAGAAAGAGAGTTGCTGCACGCCTGAAAGATTCGCAGAACACGTTTGCTTTGCTGACCACGTTTAATGAAGTTGATATGTGAGTCAATTATTTTCTCCTTACCAGAATTTTGGGTTACCCTCTGACCTTTGTTTTTTCCATCGTCTAGGTTCCCTGAGGATACCTTATTTTTTTCACTAACTAATGCATATATATCATGACAACTGGCTTCATATTTTATATTCGTGGTAATGCAGGACTAACCTGATGAAGCTTCGTTCTGAATATAAGGATGCCTTTGTAGAGAAACATGGAGTCAAGTTGGGATTTATGTCAGGGTTTGTTAAGGTATGTACCGTTCCGTGGCTGATCTTTTATTGTGGATGGGCAGATGCATGTATTTCAGTTGACAATATTTCTGTGTTCCTCAGGCTGCTGTCAGTGGTCTCCAGAATCAGCCAATTATTAATGCAGTCATTGACGGCGATGATATCATCTGTAGAGACTATGTTGATATTAGTATTGCTGTTGGTACTCCAAAGGTTTGTCATCTTCTGAGATGAAGTGTTTTTTTTTTTTTTTGGGTATTACATAATTTTAAATCCGGTTTAGTGCGTCTTTTGGGAGGTATTTCCTATTGACTGAAAGTTTTCCCCACTCATTCACTTTGTTTTTGAAGGGTCTGGTTGTTCCAGTTATCCGGGACGCCGAAAAAATGAATTTTGCTGACATTGAGAAGGAGATTAACAGGTTGGCAAAGAAGGCAAATGATGGTTCTCTGTCTATCGATGAGATGGCAGGAGGCTCCTTTACCATATCCAATGGTGGTGTATATGGAAGCCTTTTAAGCACTCCCATTATCAACCCTCCACAGGTATATCACAGACCTGTATCTTTTTTTTTTTTTTTTGTATAAATGCAACTAATTGGGCCTAAGAGTTTAAGGTGTGCTGCAGTGTGCCAAATTTAAGTAGACTTGTCTGCATACCGGCAATAGGAGCCTTAGTTCTCAGCTTTCAGAGTATTCTTACTGAAAAGGAGTCTAATAACTGGATATTCGTTTTGCAGCCAGCTATCTTGGGTATGCATTCGATCGTGAGCCGTCCGATGGTAGTTGGCGGCAACGTTGTTCCAAGGCCAATGATGTACATTGCACTGACATATGATCACCGACTGATTGATGGGAGCGAGGCAGTTTTCTTCTTACGTCGCATCAAAGATGTCGTTGAGGACCCCCGCAGACTTCTCCTCGACATATGAATGCACACAACAGATGTTTCTTGGTATTATAATGATAAAACATAATAAGCCTATCATATGAAAACCAAAATTTTGAATCCTGTTTATTTAGATCCTTAGCAGATACTGAAATCGCGGTCTCCACCATGGTTATATTTGCAGCGAGAGACTACAAATTCATGGTATACTTGAAAAACTCGGTACAGAGTTTTGTTATTCTTTCTGTTTAAGTTTGAGTTCCAGTTTGTATGGGAAATTTGATGGCTATGCTGCTCTTACAAGATCTGGTTTGTAACAGATTGATGTTATTAATCAGAGCTGCTTCTTTTAATCTTGAATTGAGTCAGACAAATTTCTTGCGGCAATTGTCTCTAAATGGCATCTCTCTTCACAAGGATTGCAAGTTGTTTTTGTGGAAGTGATGGTAGTAAATTTGCCTAAAAACGCATTTCTAATTTACTTAACCAAGCCGTCCCGTTTGATTATACTCCCTCCGTTTCTAAAAAAAATAGGCTAAAAAAATAGGTTTGTTTGGTTTTCACAAAAATCAAGAAAATTAATTATTGGAGCCATTTTTCCATGTTTTTTCCTAATCTATTCTTTGATCCCCACTCATTGGTTATTAGAGAAAGAGAAGAGAGAAGTGGTCCCCTTTTTGTATCAGGAGAAAAAATAGAGAGAGAAGTGAACCTTTTATGGATATAGTAGTAAAATCATAACATTTGACTTTCCACATAGGTAAACAAGCCTATTTTTTTGACATACCCAAAAAAAGAAACCTGCCTATTTTTTAGAAACGGGGGAAGTATCTGTTTTCCTTACGAGATTTTTTTTTTCTTTTTTTTTGACAAAGAAAAAGATATTATACATTAAAGAAAAGATACATCAGTAGCAAGTTTTACATGAAGAGAACTGACCTTTAATGACAGATTTAGCTAAGCCACCCTATTACAAACTCAAGGGACATACACAAGCAGTTATTATGATTATCACACAGCTGAATACACTCACTTATCAAGAGAGAAGATTGCCGGTAAGGAAGCAAACACTTACGTATCAAGGGAGAAGATTGCCGGTAAGGAAGTAAACCTCAGAAAGTATACATTTTTACAGTCAGACAGACTCAAAGATTACTTTGTTCCAGTTGTGTTGCATTGCTCACTGCATAGCTTTAAGTAAAGTCCAACTCTCAGCTTGATGAATATGACTTAATCTTTTAAGAACTCATTTTCCTGCAACATATGACCCTATAAAATTGCTAGTTAACATAGCAATACCAGCCAAATGAAAAGTCTTGTGAAAAGAAGCATCATAATGCACGAGTAGTAAGCATGAGTAGTAAAGCAGAGTAGTAGTGATTATATCAGTCATATCAGCCAGATATGGTTGATTGTTTCATGTTGAAATTGTACTCTCCAGATTTCAGATTCCTTAAAAACCTGCTAACCTCACAAACAAAATAAAGAGAACTACATTTAGAAGCGTCTGGTACAGATACTATAGTTAGAAAAAACGGGTTTTTGAAAAGCATGGACCAAGACTTGATCCCTAGACCTATTGCCCACTAGTTGTTTTTTCATTTTGAATAGATAAAACAATAGTCTCACATAGACTAAAATATTAGGGTTTTAGACTTAAATACCATGGGTTTTTCCTAAAGGGCATGACCCTTTGGGTGTACACACTTTTGTGTGAGGGGGAAGACCTAGACTATGGCAAGGTTGCCTTTCCCGTACGCGCGGTGCTTCGCAGCGAAGCACGCCGCCGTCCGGGCGGGAGGGTGGGGGTGTGGGTTCATTAGAACCTATCTTTTTACTGAAAATTTGCATTCGTGCTTTCCACACATGTAGAAGAATCTCTTAGCCTTTGTTTGTACGTGTTTGTCACACGCATGAAGAATCTCACTCTGTTTTATGTCTTACACGCGTGCTTTGACTGACAAAATCAAAAATTCTTATCACTGCTTTATTTTTCAGCTTTTGTCAGAAGTGCTTTTCTTTTCAGCTTTTTTCAGAAGTCAAAAAATGTTTTTGACTGTTGTTTTCTTTTCAGCCTTTGTCAGAAGTCAAAGAATGTTTTTGACACACGTGAGAATCTTTTTTTATTAGTAACGGGTCATTTTTTTGGTCTCTATAAAAGAACTGATTCAACTCATTTTCAAATAGGGTAACAGAAACAAATTCACTTCCTCTCTTATGCTTCTGTTTTGGTTTCACTGTAACTATCACTTCTTCATACATCTCTGCCAAGCTCTTAGAGTACTTTCTTTGTATGCTACATTGAGGAGTACTATCAGTAGTTGTATCCTGGAGGTGACTCTGCCAACTGCAATAACATCTCTCTACAAGAGGAGCAACATGGGATATTGCCTTTAGGTCAGCGTATCTCATACGTGCCTCTACTAGTTCCTTCTACCATTATCATCGCATCTCCCGGAACATCAATCAAGCGTCGGGTTGAGCTAAGTATTTTTTCTCAGTTAATTACGATTGTTATTGTCTCCGACAATCTAAAGGCACTATCTTTCATTACAATATTTTTTCTGTAACAACATGGGAAAAAGTACTGTAGACAAACCTCCAAAGTTTAGTGGAAAATACTTTAAACGATGGCAGTCCAAAATGTTATTTTTCTTAAAAGACCAAAGGTTAGATGAAGTTGCTTTGGAAAAACCCTCAAGAAGGCTTCATGACCGTGGTGATGAAGATAGACTAGATAGGTGGACTAGGAAGAATTACATGTGCAAAAATCATATACTAAACTGCCTGGATGATTCCTTATATGACTTTTATAATGCAAAAGAGAATTTTACTGCTTTTGATTTATGGGAAGCCTTGGAAGAAAAATATCTTGTTGAGGCTGCTGGAAGCAAGAAGTTCTTGGTGGCTAGGTTCCTTGAATACAAGACGAATGATGAAAAGCCCGTAGTTGGTCAATTCATGGAACTTCAACTAATCATCAACGAAATTCTTGCTGAAGGCATTTTTATTGATGAAGCTTTACAAGTATCTGCAGTGATTGAAAAACTTCCACTTTCATGGAACGAGTACAAGAGGAGGCTGCGACATAAGACTCGTGAAATCACCATGATAGAGCTAGGGAAAAAGATTCCACTTGAGGAACTACTGTGCTGCAAGGACAAGAACCTGCTGTTGAGCAAAGACATGTCCAACACAGCTCATATCCTAAATGATACTGCATCAACAAAGAAGGAACATGATGGAAAATCTGAATCCAACAAAAATGGTAACAAGCGTAACAAACGTCGTAACTCCAAAGGTAACCATTTTAAACCAAAGGGTGGTATCTCTAAAAACACCATTAAAGGTGACTGCTATAACTGTGGTAAACCCGGTCATATGGCCAAAGACTATAGGGCACCTAAAAAGACCAAAAATGATCCAAAACAGAAAAATAATGCAAACATAGTAGATGATTCTGGATATTTTACTGGCATGGTGTCTGAAGTCAACCTTGTCTCTAATGTGACCAATGTGAGAGACTGGTGGTTAGATTCTGGAGCCACCAGGCATGTCTGCAAGTTCAGAAATTCTTTCTCCTCCTACGACAAAGTAGGAGAGGATGAGAAATTGTTTATGGGGAACTCTTCCACCACGAAAGTGGTGGGAAAAGGCAAGGTTTAATTGAAGCTCACTTCAGGAAAAACTCTCGCATTGAATGACGTGTATCACGTCCCGGACATATGCAAGAATCTTATCTCAGAAACCATCTTACCTTGGAAAGGTTTTAAATTTGTAGCTGAGTCTAACAAAGTTGTAATCTCTAAAAGTGGTGACTTCGTAGGAAAAGGATATGTCACTGAAAACATGATTAAGCTTAGTGTACTTTCTTTGAACATGGATGTTAATGCATCTTCTTCTTCTTATGTTTGTGACTCCTCACATGTTTGGCATGATAGACTAGGACATGTAAATTTCAAATCCATCGAAAGACTTGCTACTTTAGGTTGCATTCCTAAAATGAACTTTGACAGAGGTCATAAATGTGAAATTTGTGTTGAATCTAAATATGCAAGAAAACCTTTTAACAAAAAGGTTGAACGTAGTACAACTCCCTTAGAACTAATCCACTCGGATTTAGGAGATTTGAAATCAACACCAACTAGAGGTGGTAAAAAATGGTACATCACTTTTATCGATGATTACTCACGATACTTCCAGGTTTATCTTCTTAGAAGTAAAGATGAAGCTGTAGACGCTTTCAAATTATATAAACTTGAAGTAGAAAACCAAAAGGGTGTTACAATTAAAACTCTTAAATCAGACTGTGGCGGTGAGTATGTAATACCTATAGGAGATTTATGTAAACTTAATGGAATCATCCATGAAACTACCACACCCTCTTCACCTGAGTCTAATGGAATATCTGAAAGAAAAAACTGAACACTCATAGATATGGTGAACGCTATGTTAGCTAGTTCAGGGTTACCTTCGAACCTGTGGGGGGAAGCAATTCTCTCTGCTTTCTATATCTTGAACCGAGTTCCATTTAAGAAATATGACAAAACTCCATATGAGTTATGGAAAGGTAGACAACCTTCTTATGCATACTTTAAAGTGTGGGGGTGTTTGGCCAAGGTGTCCATTCCTCGTTCCAAGAAAACCAAAATATGACCTAAAACTGTGAATTGTGTTTTCCTAGGCTCTCCTGAGCACACTAGTGCTTATAGGTTCATGGTCATTGGTCTGAACACCATAATGAAATCTAGAGATGCAATGTTTTCTGAACACATTTTTCCTTTAGGGTCTGGACCTCGCAAAAGATTCCACGATGACCTCACCGACGTTCCTTCAACTAGTCAACCCCCGTGTCTAGGTATTGAGACCGAACCTAGAAGAAGTAAGAGGGTTAGAACCGAGAAAAGTTTCGGTCCAGATTTTGTGACTCTTACGGTAGAGTCTGAACCCCAAACCTATAAGGAAGCCATGACTTCTCCGGAAGCTCCCTTCTGGGAAGAAGCTTCTATTAATGAGTGGGATTCCATTCAACAAAACAAAACTTGGGAGCTTGTAGACTTACCTCCTGTTAGTAAAGCCATAGCATGCAAATGGGTCTTCAAAAGGAAGCTTAAAACAGATGGAACTATAGAAAAATACAAAGCTAGGTTGGTAGCTAAAGGATATAGACAAGAGGAAGGATTAGATTTCTTTGATACTTTTTCACCGGTCACAAGAATCACTTCTATTAGGATGTTGATTGCTATTGCTTCTATTTATGATTTGCATATATATCAGATGGATGTTAAAACTGCATTTTTATATGGTGAATTGAATGGAGAAATTTATATGGACCAACCTGAAGGTTTTGTTGTGAAAGGTTGTGAAGACAAAGTATACAAATTGAACAAATCTTTGTATGGTTTAAAACAAGCACCTAAACAGTGGCATGAAAAATTTGATCATGTAATGATATCTAATGTCTTCAAGGTTAATGAATCTGATAAATGTGTTTACATTAAATCTGTGGATGATTCTCATGTTATTGTGTGCCTGTATATTGATGATATGCTCATATTAGGCAGTAACCTTGATATTATTAATACCACTAAAAGCATGCTTAACGAAAACTTTGACATGAAAGACTTAGGCCCTGCTGATGTAATCTTAGGGATGAAAATCAGAAAGACGTCTGATGGATATAGTCTTAGTCAATCTCATTACGCTGAAACTGTACTTAAGAGATTTAATCATGAAATGATAAACCTGTATATACTCCTTATGATCCTAATTGTAACTTGAAAAATAACAAGGGTGAGGGAATTTCTCAACTTGAGTATTCTCGCATTATTGGCAGTCTTATGTATTTGATGAACTGTACAAGACCTGATATTTCCTACACTGTGAGTAGATTAAGCAGGTACACTTGCAACCCTATGCGGGATCACTGGAATGCTCTCTATAGAGTTCTACGCTACCTGATAGGCACTTCAAACTATTGCTTAAGTTTTGGGAAGTATCCTGCTGTGCTGGAGTGGTATTGTGATGCTAACTGGATATCAGACTCAGATGAGTGCAAATCCACTAGTGGGTACATCTTCACACTTGGATGTGCGTCTGTGTCATGGAAGTCTTCCAAACAGACATGTATAGCTCGATCCACTATGGAGTCTGAGTTTATAGCCTTGGAGAAAGCTGGAGAGGAAGCTGAATGGATACGAGGTTTCTTGGGAGGAATTCCACTCTGGCCCAAGCCTGTGTCTTCGATCGCAATCCACTGTGACAGTCAAGCTGCTATTGGTTGCGCAAGGAATAATGTATACAACGGAAAGTCTATACATCTACAAAGTAGACACAAGACAGTGAAACAACTACTCCCTACTGGTATTATCTCTATAGACTTTGTGAGGTCTAAAGAGAATATTGCAGATCCTTTGACGAAAGGGTTATCTAGAGAGGTAATTAGATCCACATTGAGGGGGATGGGACTTAAGCTCATAGAATAAGTCACCATGAAGGATACTCAACCTTGTGAATGGAGCTCCAAGATCAAGGTTCAATGAGACAACTAATTTATGGTGATATCGAGAAAGCACTATCTTTGTCCCTCCCTATGATGTAACTGTGCGATAGTGCTACCTGCATGAGTTAGGATGATCTGTTGAGCTCTTAATGAGTTGCATGGCTTTGTTTAAAGCGGGGTGTGGCAGGACACTCTTAATGAACTCACTTATGTGGATGTTGGAAGTAGGGACGCTTTCTATGAGAATTTGAGCTGATTCTCTAGAGACATTCATTAAGTCCGGGATTTAGCCCAAGGACAAAACGGGCACAACGGCAAGAGTTTGACAGCTTTCTTTTGTAACATCAAGTATGGTTGTTTCTTCTGAATTGCATTAACTATTGGCGGTTCAAGACATTGTGTTCACCGTTACAACAGGCAGTTCCAAAAACCTCTCACTAAGTTAAGGTTCAATCTCTGGGACACCTTAGCCTAATTTTTATGTATTCTGTTTTCTCGTGTTTTGTCGATATGTTTTATCATTTATGTGGGGGATTATTAGAAAAAACGGGTTTTTGAAAAGTATGGACCAAGACTTGATCCCTAGACCTATTGCCCAGTAGTTGTTTTTTCATTTTGAATAGATAAAACAATAGTCCCACATAGACTAAAATATTAAGAGTTTTAGACTTAAATACCATTAGGGATGGTCATGGGACGGGGATCTTGTATCCCAGTCACTGCCCCGTTAAAAAAAAAAACCCACACCCTCCCCATTACCCGCTTGATCTGGGACGGGGCGGGTATGGGAAATACCCGTACGGGCGGATTTTTTACGGGTTACCCATAACATTAAGCTCAAATATGATGAGTTAATTTAATAATCAATACCTAAGTTCAACCAATAATAATAATAATAATTTAAAATTTCAAACTCATAAATTCATCGTAAAACAAGCAAAGAAAAACAAATTGGTCTATAAACGAGCATCACACAAATTGGTCTATAAACGACCAAATGACCAAAACATCACTCATTTGGTCTATAGACGATGAGGTGATCAACATGGAGGAAGATACTGTATCTTCCTCCATGTTGATCACCTCATCGTCTGCTTCAGTTTCTTCCCAAAATGTTTCACCATCGAATTTTGATCCACCTAGCCAAAATAAGAAAGTGTATCATATAACCATAATGATGTATTAAATGTAAAAAAAAAACATTTCAATAAAAAGTGAATTTCATTACCATTCAGCATATCCCATAGCCAGTCTTGAGCGCACATCAAAGCTTCCAACGTTTTTGGATGAAGTCTATTACGTTGGACACTCACAAATCTACCTCCGGTACTAAAAGCTGATTCGGAAGCTACCGTTGAAACTGGAATCGCTAAAATATCTCTAACCATACACTGCAAGACTGGATATTTAATCCCATTTGTCTTCCACCATGCTAGTATGTCAAAATTACCAATCCTAGGTAAAAGATCTTCTTCTAAGTAATTGGTTAATTCTGACTTAACAGTACTAGTAGGAGCAGTATTAGAGACAATCATATCAAACTTTTCCAAAGGATCTACGTCATCGTTAAAACCATGCATCTCTGAAGTGAAAGACAAATCATTTTGGCTAACAGATGTTTCAGCAAATTTTACTTTCAGTTCATACTCTGTCGCCAAATCAACGCATAAATCGCGTACTCGATCAATTTCGATTTTTGAAAAAGCTTGACCATAAATTTGTGGAAAATAAAACTCAATCAATTTCATCTTAAACCTTGGATCTAACATAATTGCTACGGCCATTACTCCATTGATCACAAACCAATACTCTTCAAACTTCTCTATCATTTCATATGCCATTTCCTTAATCACACCAACTTTAGATTTTTTCCACTCATTTAATGACAATCTAATATCACAAAAACTTGGAAAGAAAAGGTTGGTGGTAGGATATTTTACTCCGGAAAACTTCTCTGTGAAGGTATAAAATATCTTAAGTTTGTCGCACATTTCCTTTTCCAACAACCAATCTTCATCATCTGGCAAACAATCATACTGTGGCTCACGTTGCTTTAGTCGAGCAAAAACCTTCTGATACTTAATAGCAGTATTAAGCATCAAGTATGTTGAGTTCCATCTTGTCTCACAATCAAGAACTAACTTATTTACAATCGAAATATTTAGTTGACGGGCGGCCTCTTCAAATTTTTCAACTCGTTTTGGTGTTGCTTTCCAGTAAGCAACACTATTACGAATCAATTCGATTGCTCCTTTGATCCCCTCTAATCCTTTCTTGACTATAAGAGCTAATATGTGTGCACAACAACGCATATGAAAAATATCTCCACCCGACAGTAAGTTACTTGATAATTTTTCTAGGAGAAGTTGGATCATAAGATCATTAGTGGAACAATTATCTACAGTAAGAGTGGGTACTTTACCATCGATATTCCAGTCTAGTAGACACTCCATCAATGCGGCTGACAGGACTTCAGCCGTGTGCGGACATGGCACATACATAAACCTAATACAAAATAAAATTCAGATGGTTGATTAGACCGTACTACGTAGCAACTAGTAATTAATCAGTAACAAAATTAATGGTAGTGATTTTTCATTTATGACGTGCATATCCAATGCCTGAAATCATTAAATGAATACGCGAACCTGAGAATTCGGCTTTGCAAGATCCACGATTCATCGATGAAATGAGCCGTAATAACCATGTATCCTTTCTTTTGCTTACTAGTCCACATATCAGTAGTCAACGTAATTTTACCTTGATGTTTTTGTAGCACCTCCATTGTTTTAGTTTTTTCTTTATCATAGATTTTAAGGATATCCCTTTTAATTGTTCTCCGAGATACCACCTTAAACAACGGTTGAAGCGCATTTGAATATCGTCTAAATCCGGCATGTTCAACGATGGAAAGCAGATACTCGTGTATGATTATCATATAAGCAAGTTCCTTCCTAGCGAACGATTGATCAAAACTGTACGTGTTAAGCTGACTTCTTCCGTCACTTTTTTTACTCGGAGTGATTATTGATTGTCTTATGTCTTGTTGTTTACGTCGAGGACATCTTTTCATGTGTGCGAGTAGATGCTTAGTCCCATTTTTTCTTTTTCCTCCTAATGGTTTATGAGAATATTTGCAAACTGCTTTGTCTTCCCCTTTTATCTTTTTCTTTTCAAAGTGGTTCCACACTATGGATCTTTTCTTCCCTGAAACTATAGCAATTTCACCTTCGGCATTATCATAATCACCTGTAATGTTTGCCTCGGCAGTTTCACCATGGTCATCATCCATTGGAGAACTTGGAATTGTCTCGACATGGTGTTCAGACTGTTCGGATTCACCTCGTGTGGATATAGTTGTCATTTTGGAATCACTGTGTAATATACACATAAACTAATATAATATATATAATAAAGAAAGCTTAAATAATATAATATAATCAATAAAATAATTAAATAATATAATATAATTTCTTAGTTTAAATATAATATAAATAATTAATGATATCTTATACTTTTACGTTTTCTTTTATAATATAATATAATTTCTTAGTTTAAATATAATATAAATAATTAATGATATCTTATACTCTTACCTTTTCTTTTATAATATAATATAATATAATATCTTAGATTAAATATAATATAAATAATTAATAAAAATATAAAATCCTAAAATGGGAACGTACAGGGCGGGGACCTAGAATCCCATCCCCGCTTCACTAATTTCGGGTATTACCCATACCCAACCCCAACCCCGTTTGTACGGGTAAAACCCTACCCAATAGGGGCGGGTACCCACGGGGATGGGTTTGGGTGAGGCAAATGGCCATCCCTAAATACCATGAGTTTTGCCTAAAGGGCATGGCCCTTTGGGTCTACACACTTTTGTGTGAGGGGGAAAACCTAGACTATGGCAAGGTTTCCTTTCCCGTACGCGCGGTGCTTCGCACCAAAGCACGCACGCCGCCGTCCGGGCGGGCGGGCGGTTCGGGTGTTGGTGTGGGTTCATTAGAACCTATCTTTTTACTGAAAATTTTCATTCGTGCTTTCCACACATGTAGAAGAATCTCTTAGTCTTTGTTTGTACGTGTTTGTCACACGCATGAAGAATCTCACTCTGTTTTATGTCTGACATGCGTGTTTTGACTGACAAAAGCAAAAGTTCTTATCACTGCTTTATTTTTCAGCTTTTACCAGAAGTGCTTTTCTTTTCAGCTTTTATCAGAAGTCAGAAAATGTTTTTGACTGTTGTTTTCTTTTCAGCCTTTGTTAGAAGTCAGAAAATGTTTTTGACACGCGTGAGAATCTTTTTTTGTTAGTAACGGGTTATTTTTTTGGTCTCTATAAAAGAACTGATTCAACTCATTTTCAAATAGGGTAATAGAAACAAATTCACTTCCTCTCTTATGCTTCTGTTTTGGTTTCACTGTAACTATTTTCATTTCTTCATACATCTCTGCCAAGCTCTTAGAGTACTTTCGTTGTATGCTACATTAAGGTGTACTATCAGTAGTTGTATTCTGGAGGTGACTCGCCAACTGCTATTGCATCTCTCTACAAGAGGAGTAGCAGGCGATATTGCCTTTAAGTCAGCGTATCTCATACGTGCCTCTACTAGTTCCTACTACCATTATCAACGCATCTCCGGGAACATCAATCAAGCGTCGGGTTGAGTTAAGTATTTTTTCTCAATTAATTACGATTGTTGTTACTGTCTCCAACAACTACATGGGATAAAATCTTAATCTGGGCGCTCCAAAATCAAGAAAATTCAATGATGCTCAAGTATTAAATTGTTGAGACTATGTTGTTAGATTTTCTTCTTATGAAAAGCCCAAGAAGCGGAAAAGCGAGCTGGTACATGATAGGTTCTTAGCGGCAGTTCAATATAAAACTAAAAGAGGTGAGGTGATTCTACTATGTACTATAATCAAATTACCTGCAGCAACAAAAAGCTCCCTCACTGTTTCAAGGCAGAAGAAATAAGAACGTGTTCTATCAGATCGCAGGTACTCCCTTAATCCTTTTCTTTGGTTTGGCGGAAATCGAAGCATTGTCATGTCATAAAGTCCTGAGGTTCAACAGAAAAGAGTTTCCAGCAAGGACCAGAAACCTGTGTCACGCAAACAATAATAGGGGAAAAGAGCTATGTAAAATGAAAATTTTAACACTAACAGCGACTTTTAGGTGGAAAACTCTCGTTTAAATCAAAATTCCATCATAGTTAAGAAGATTTACCATAATCTCTGAATAGGAGCACCCCGCCAGGCCTTAAAACAGCAAGGCATTTTGCAATTGCTGGTGGCATCTTTTCGGATGGCACAGCTGAGCTTGATAATGTGAATATCTAGATTATAGCATGAAGGGAACTCATTACATCGACATTACTTAATACAAACTTGAAACTCGCAACAAAATTAGAAATGTGAGAGAATGACTCCTGATAGATCAATAGCTTTTTGAACTCGTCATCAACTATTTCAAGAACTTATTTATCCCTGCAACTTCGTTCTAATTACTATATAAATTTTCATTTATAACTAAAGTTTTGCACTCTCGTAGCTATCTGTACAGGCAAAAACACTACTACATGTTAACAACCTAGCACCCCTCCTATGAATACAAAGATGGCAACCTCAATAGACTATCAAGTGCCATTTATATAACATTAAAGTAAATTTGTTCCTTGAACAGAAAATCAACTTCCAGGCATCCAGAGAAACTAAACAGCTAAAGTTTTCCAATCACAACATTCAAACCACCCAATAAAGAGCTGTAAGTGGATGAATTACTTGACGTACAATCAAAATCTTACTACATCAAAACAAGCCATTGTCTGTGTTAACACTACTACAGCCCCCATCAAAACAAGCCATTGTCTGCACAATCAAGAAAACAAACACTGTCGAACTACAACTAACTTTTGGCATGATACATTAATAAAGATAAAATTCAAAAGTGGTTTCTCGTGTAGGGACAAGCAAGTGTCGCGCCATTTGCTTCCCTTTGAAAATGCACAAAGATTATGCACTCGAGTTCTCAGCCAACATTCCCTCCCTTGAAGTATATATATGTCTTATTAAGATTCTCTATATAAAAACGGAGTTTTTTCGAGCGTTGTGGTTAATCGTAGCTTCTGATTGATTCTGGGCCCACCATAATATTTTTTTCTGATAACTTTATAATATTTTTAGTTCACAATATATTTTGGACCAATCATAACAAACAAACGAATGACCTAAAATAACTAAACATAATAAAATCTATATATTGCCAAAAATGTTTAAAAATATAATACATTTAATCCTAACAATTAAATTCACAAACAAAATAAATAAAAAAAGATTGTACAAACAAAATTAAAATAAATTAACATAAAAAAATATTGTTGATCACGATTTCATCACAAAATTAAATCAATCACAAAATTATAAGAAAAATGTCCAGTGCCCGATTACAATTTTTGATAATTAAACTAATCTTAATTAATATTAAAACTAACTCTAACTGCGATTACATTTACAATTCGAAAAAAATAAGAACTTTGATCAAAGTTTATAAATCAATATACATAGAGTTGTGAATGCTTACCGGATCAAAACGTGCTACCCGTTCCGCAAAAAAACGACCGTTAATCCTGTTCAATAGTTCGAAATAATACCGTCAATAAAAAACATGGAAATAGCATAACATGATTTAAACAAAACTAAAAATGAGAAACCAAAAAACCTCGATAAAAAAAGTATAATCGACCAAAATAAATATTGGTTTCAACATTATTTTTTTAATATTATTTATTTCACAAAAAATAATAAAAAATAGAAACAGTTCCTTTATTTAACGTGTAGAAGATACTCAATAATTTTTTAGGAAAAATATCTAAAAATAAATAGATATAGTTGTCCAAAAATAATATTTATTTATTTATTTATCTTATAAGTAAATATGCTAAATATATTGTTCATTCCATTAGATAAAAGATTATATTATGTATGAAAAATTATATTTTTTTCCCAAATTTTGTTATAGCCATTTAATATACAAATCAAAAAATATATAACTATGTAAAATATTTATATTATTTTTAAAGCAAGTATCTTCTTATAATTATACGAATATTTAAACAAATATTTATATATGTATTGATATATATATTATTTCCAAAGAAAAGTTGATTTCTTATGGCATTTTTGTGGGTTTGGTAACTCTATATAAAGCATTCGTGTAAAACCAAAACTCTATGGTTTCCACGTTGCTTCTCTTTTTTATGATTATTTTGTTCCCTTTCTTGCTATTTAGATTGTTTTTAATCTGATCCACTTTTGTTTTCTGTTTTGAATGTATCCTAGACCGTGCACCTGTTATAAATGTACGTTGATGCGACGCATAAGTCAAAGAATTTAAAGGTATAAATTATTCTACAAATAGTTTTCTAAATTAAAAACAATAATTATCTTATGATTAGCATGTCTAAAGATGCATAAAATAGATTGTTTTTAATCTGATCCACTTTTGTTTTTTGTTTTGAATGTATCCTCGATTGTGCACCTATTATAAATGTACGTTGGAACGGCGCATAAGTCAAAGAATTTAAAGATATAAATCATTCCGCGAATATTTTTGTAAATGAAAAACAATAATTATTTTTTGATTAGTATGTCTAAAGGATGCATAAAAGCTTATTAATGTATATTCATATTGTCGTTACTTCATGCTTATTGCTAGATCAAATAGTTTAGGTTTGTTTAATCTCAACACGGATCATGTTCAATAATGATTCTTTTTTTTTCATTTTTAATATGTTTTTTTGTTGCTGGTCGAATAATCAACAATTTTTATGATTATTAAGGTTTGTTTAATCTCAACACAGATCATGTTCAATAATTATTCTTGTTTTTTTTTCTTTTTCGTTTTTAGTATGTTTTTTTGTTGTTGGTCCACTAACCAACAATTTTATGATTATTAAGGTAACAAAAGAGATCTTTGCATGGATTGGTGGTACTGATATAGTCAATAATTTTGTTTGCCTAAGTATGGATCAATAGAATTGTTGTGCTACTACACGGTCTCAATGGTGGAATGAGCCGCCATATCCAAACAGTTTTGGGTGGTGACAGATCGAGTCTGTCTTTTTATCGGTTTAGCGTGCTTTCTTTTTTTTGTTTTTCTCCTTCTCGCGAGGTTTGGCATGTTCCCCTCATTCTCTTTTCTTTTCCTTTTATTGATGGAATCTCCACGCGAGTCTTTCCAAGAAAAAAAAGATCAATAAAATTGCTGGCGCACTCTCTTAGTTGTATGGAGATCATGTCTAACGAAAATGCGTCTCTTGGTTGTAAGATCGACATTAATGAAAAAAATGTATCCAACCCAGCTGTCAAGGCCTCAGCCAAAATATCTACTGAAATGGTACCATTCTTTTTGGTTAAGTTCTAAAGCTTTCAAATACTGAAACAGTGATATTTTTTTTACCGTACATAGGAGGATTAACGGGTTTTTTGGTAGTGTAATAGTATTGTGATACCCAATGATTAAATTTTTTTCCTTTGGTGCGCAATGATGAGCTTTTTTCTAAAACCCCAAATACATTCATGCAAGCAATGCTAACCGCACTTTGTATACCGAATAATGAGATTCCACAAAATATAAGACCAATAGCCAGAAGATTTAAAAAATCTTTAATATTCCTTACGAGTATATTTTTTCTTTAAGGTCAACATATTGGAGGAAAAAAAAATGAAATCGATAAGTACTATTATTTATTTTCTTCTACGCATGAACCTTATCTGCATCATATCAAATACCATATAATTGTACGTAGTTGTAGCATTGTAGTTCAATCTAACACAAATATTATAATAATTTAAGGTGTGAGTGTTTTAGGCTCTCATACATATGAAGGAGCAATATTAGACTATACTGCGGTTGCTGCTAGATATGGCACATTGGAGAATACAATTGTGTAGCTAGATGTTTTGGAGAATATACAAAGATAACTGTGGTATTAGAATGCAATCTTCTTATCCTCTAAACAAACAAATTTTGATATAATCACTAGGCCTATTCCTATGCATGTGGAACCATTATATTTGTTATATATATGTACTCATTATGGGTATGAAAATTGCCAAACATATATGTTTTATATGTCAAATATAACATATATACAAACATATGCTATGGAGTCGGGAGATAGAGACTCCATCGCTCGATGGTCTTTCCATATCCGAGTAATTTTATATATATGATATATAATTTCTCTTTCTCTCCTTCTTTTTAATTATTCTAATATACTTTTATATCTAGCGGGTCCCACTAAATATATTATAATACTAAAACTTTTATAAATACCCCACCACACAAACATAAATATATTTTTTATTAATTAGGGTCCCACCGAACATAATTAAATTTATATTTTTAATCAAAATTTTCCATATTTACCATATGGGGGAAACTTATTTTCCATGCCACATGGCATTTTAAAGAAATTTTTTCGACATGGTGCATATGAATAGGCCTTATAAACCACTGACCACACGTATATACTAAGCTTCACTATCACGCTCAAAAAGTGGCTCATAAACTTAACCAAAATTGATGAATTTTTGGCGGGTTCATAGTCGTGACTCAAAAGGTACACTTTATTTATTCAAATGGATGAGAACTAGGAACAACACAAGGTTTAACCAATGCCTGATTATACTTGAGAGTAGAAGCTTTGATGAAAATGAAAATCTAACATACATTGGCAATTCAAATACATCAGATGGACCAACAAATTTGAAAATTATCTTCATCAAGAAGAATAATTCACGGGATGTGCGTCAATACATATCTATACATATCTGATAATAACAGATTATATACCGTATTGTTCACCAACCAGTGGCCTGCAGGAATGTGATCAGTGAATAAAAATCTATTATGATTTGGTTTTAAATTTGTTTCCTTTGGAATAATTATTTAGAGTTTCTCTATTATTCTTTTGCTGAACTTTAGGTTGTTTTTTCTTAAGAATAACTTTGTTTGATATTTTAGGAACTACAAGTATGCATGTATTGTTTTGGTAGTTGGTTTGATAGATTTTTTCTAAGTCACGAATTCATTAGTTCCAACTTCCAGCATTATGGAGTGGTTTTTCCTGTCATACTATGGAGCGATTTTGCAGATCATATGGATGTTTTATGGAGTTAGCTAGTAATGATACCATTTGAAAAATCCTTGCAGGACAATCACCTTTCACATCAATTGTTGCTTAACAAGTTATTTAACAAATTAAGACCATTTTCTTAACCTTAAGTTGATGAATACTCACAATTCTCATGGTGCAATTCACCCGTTGCCCTGGCACTCTATAAATGCATTGATCTCGCTGGGACCTATCACTCTTACCAAATATGCATAAACGTACATGTTCCAAATTATCGAGACCAAATATCTTTAAAATCCAAACAAAATATAAAAACAATTCTCAGTAGTCAACAAAAATATATATGTCCAACCTAATTATCTTCTTTATATAAACCACAAATCAGAGGTTTTAAAAATATGATGGTGCATATTTCGAAAGAAAACACATAATGGAGCTGAAAGAATTACGTTTTTATCTTCTTAAATTACTCAAGGAAAATAGTATGTTTTTTCCTTCTTAAACTGCTTAGGACAATTAAATCATGTAAGTAGAAAACAGTTCATGTAATGTAGCATCGAAAAGTTCTGTAAGAAGGTATCGAGAATTATATATCCTAATAAATACTACCTTCATACTGATATTTTTCAAGAAAAACAATGATACAGTTGCATAATATTGTGAAGGAGAACAATCTAGAAGATTTTTTGGCAATATTTAATGATTTGAGGATAATAAATTTTTTTTTCTATTTGTTGTTCTTTTGGTTTCAACATGGAAACCAAGACAAAAAGAAAATGAAGAATATTTATGTCCAAGATAGCGATCGTTTCTTATAGGGATAGAAAAGAGGTGGAAAAATGTTTTACGACCAAGAAAAAGAGGATGTCAAAGAATGCTAAAAGAATTTCATTTTCAATGCATTGTCTCCCACAAAATTCATATCTGTTTTAGCCCTTTTTTGTTTTATTTTCTTGCGCACCAACTTAAATATTATCTTATTGCTTTTTACCATTTTTATTTTTATAAATTTTAGGTTTTGGTAGAAATTAATTTTAAACATGAGTCCAATATTCCACAAGCAAGAAATAATGCACGGGTGATAAACTAGTTTTTACAAAAATACAGTTTTAGGGGAAGTTTTGTGGTTCGAATGTCAGATATCTAGCTATTAGAGCTAGAGATAAAATCAGGACGTTTTACAAAGTGAATTTTTGATGGTATCTAAAAAGCTTGTTTAGGACCTGATAAGGCCGTTTAATCTCTTAAGACAACCTATCTAAAATGTAGAAATTGACGTTTAGTCCCAAAGATTGTGGGCTTTGGACGCTTTAGTCCATCCATCTGAAGCCCATTACAATCTAGTCCAAAAAAGTCCCGCCTGGTACAGTTTAGTCCAAACATGGACGAGTTAGTCCAAATTCACGAACGAGTCCTGGTTTTGCGAGTTTTTCATATACCATAATTACTCTTGAACGATTCCTGATATATAAAGCGTGATTTTGAAATCGAAATTTTTGGATCTGAAACTTGAATTCAAAACAGGATGCAGCTCAGAGATTAGTTTTTGGAGGTGATTTAACAGTTTCAGAGAGGATTTGATCGTTTGTTCATTATATTTCAACTCAGGTTACATTCGAAAGTGTTCTAGAGTCGAAAATTCTTAATCTCAGATTTGAATTCTCGACAGATTGAGAGATATATCGTTCCAGGTTTGAATTCGGAGGTGATTTAACAGATTCGTAGAGGTTAGATTGGATTTGATTGTTAATGTAGCAGAATTCAACCTCAGGTTAGTTTTCTTTTGGTTGTATTTCATCTGTTACATCTGATTTTCAGGTTTTGTTTCTGATTTTTAGTTTATGAGTTGATGATATCATTTCGTATGATCATGAGTTAATATTTTGTTATATACTAGCTTTTGATTCTCGTGATGATGATGATTTACTGTTAATACTAGATCAATTCGATTTTTGTTTACTGTTGTTTGATGATGTTTTTTAGTTTTATGATGAATGATATGAAATCGAACTGATACTGGATCCTAGGCTTCTAATTTATTCAATTATATGTTCCAGTAAGATTCTGGAGCTTAATTGATGGAGTATTTTATCTAGGTTTAGTGTTACTTGATGTTTTTGGCTTCGATTAAACGTGTACTTTCCTGTACACCATTTACTTTTAGGTTATATGAAATTGTTGTTTGAAGCTTCAGATGTTTATTATCATTTCATTTGTAATATGTAAGGGTATCAAACAGGTCTGAGAAGTTTATTAATGCTGTTTTGAAACATGGTGAGCATTCTGTTGTTTTTCGTGTTAATACTAAAACAACCGTAGAAGAATTGAAGCATTTTTCATGCAAGAACTGGAGGTCTTTGTCTCCTGGGAGTATATGTTTCAGCTATATGGATAATGCTCAAGTAGTTTTTATGCAAGGTGATATACAACTGCAAAGCTTAATTGGTTTCATGATTCTTATTGATAATGAAGATGTCTATTCGAATGTGGATATGTTTCGGAATCATACTTCTCGTTCTAAGTACGGTTGTAGCAGTAGTTCTGGTTCTAAGTCTGGTTGTATCAGTAGTTTTGGTTGTAGCAGTAGTTCTGGTTCTTGTTCTAAGTCTGCTTGTGTAACTGAAAGTCCTAAGATGGTAAGGGTGATAGATCATGATGCAAACAAGGGGAAGCCTCTTATTATTGATGAATGGGTTTATGTATTTGACAAGATTGGTAGAGAATTTATGGGTGGTGTTAAAGCTGTTAGGATTGCTCTAGATAAGTACAAATGGCTACTGGTCACAAGATTGTTATTCTTAAAAATGACACGACTCGTTTTACTGCAAAATGCGAAGAAGATGGTTGTGGTTGGAGGAAGCACTTTGGGCATGTGAATGGTGATACTTCTCGGTTCGTGCTGAAAGATTGTAATGCTCACAGGTTAGTGGTTTCATACTAGTCCATATTACTTATCTTTAGGCTTTTTGTGTGTCTGTCCATAGTGGTGGACATAGTTGTGCACCTTATATATGTAGATTTGTTTTTAGGTGTACATTGTTGTGCACAATACTTGTTGTACTCTAAAATTACATATTCTTGCTTGGTTTTTGTGTGTATGTCCATAGTGTTTGTTTTGAGATCTTATTAGGTGTACATTGTGGTTCACATTACTTATTCCATTTTTTTTTCTTTTTTTTCTTTTTTGTAGTTGTGGTGTTGGTTTGAGGTTGAAGAGTCCTGCGGTGACAACCAAGTTAGTCAAGCATTTGATCGCTGACAATATACAGGGTGATCATAGCTTAAAACCCAGACAGATCATGTCACTTTTTAAGAAAACTTATGGGTCCAATATTAAGTATCACCATGCCCGTAGAGGGAAAAAAGTTGTATTTGAAGAACAGTATGGCGATGACGAGAAGTTTTATAGAGATTTAACTTGGTATGTCAAAGCAATTGAGAAACTAATCCCGATATCTATGTGAAGTTTGAAGTTGAGGATGGAACCAATAGACTTTAGAGAATATTCATTTGTTTCGGTGCTTGCAAGCATAGCTATAGGTATCTCAGGCCCATGATTTACTTGGACGCTACTTTCCTTACTGGTAGATACAAGGGTACTTTGATGGTTGCAACATGTATCAATGGAAACAATGGTTTTTACCCATTTTCTTTTTCTATTGTTTCTACTGAAAACAAAGATAATTGGTTTTGGTTTCTGGAGAATCTTCAACAAGTTTTCGATGGTCGTCAGATTGTTTTCCTTAGTGACCTTGGAGAAGGACTTTTGCAGGGCATTCCAAAATATTTTCCTAATTCACATCACAGCTATTGCTTTTACCACATCAAATGCAATCTCCCCATTGGATCAGGTGATGCGAATTCGAAGCTCGTTATTGATTTTCTTTACAAAGCTGCCTACTCTTACACACCAGCGAACTTTGAAGAAGCTTTGCGGGGCATGCATGCAATGGGATGTGTACATGTTGATAACTATATCAGGACTATTCCAAAGGAGAAATGGGAAAATGCATTTTTTTCCCTGTATGCAGATATGGTGCTCACTCTTCAACTCTTGCCGAGTCCTTCAACAACTGGTTGCCTGCTTTTTCTCTTCTCGATGCGACACGGTGAGTTTTATGTTTAGTGTTTTATTTATGTTAAGTCTGTATACATTGTTGCATACATGGATTTGCTTGATCTGTAGATACTTGTACACATGTTTTCTGTAATTCTGCAACTATGTGTACATTGTTGTACACTTGGATTTCCTTAATGTGTACATTGTTGTACACATGTTTTATCTGTATTCCTTCTGGATCATGTTTTTGATTTTATGTTTTGTGTTTTTATTATGTTAGTTTGAAGGTTATGGATAAGACGTCTGAGAGAAGGATAGAAGGTCTAGAAAATTTCAACACTAGACTCACTCATGAATATGAGGCTTTACTAAAGGAAAACATCGACATTGGTCGTACTTGGACTGTTGTTCAGTCCATGGAAATATTGTATGAAGTTAGGTCTCCCCGGACTCATTCTGTAGATCTATTGCAGAAAACTTATACATGTCACAGGTGGCGAGTTAATGGTTTTCCTTGTGCACATGCTTGTGCTGCCATTCAAGCTACGGGAGAAGACATCTATTCATTTGTTGAGCCATACTTCACCACCGAATGATACAACAGTACATACCAGGAGATCATCTTGCCAATACCTAATTATGAAAATCCGCAGGCTTATGATCCTAGTGATAAGGTTATTGTTCCTATTCCTGTTCCTCCACCCGGTAGACGAAGAACACAGCATATCAAGAATGCTTATGAGAAGCAAAATAGGCCTATGATGTACAAAAAGTGCTTCACCCTTGGTCACTATTACAGAGCTACCTGCCCCATGATTTGATGCTTTTTTCTATGTTTCATTTGTTCAAAAGATTCTATGTGTTTGGTCTTTACCTTTGGTAATGTCTTTTCAATTTTCTTTGGCGTGGATAATTAGTACCAGGATATGTGTACCATTATGTACACCTTCCTGTGAACTTCAGTTTTTCTTACCTGTCTTTTTACATGTGTACCACTATGTACACCTTGGTGTACAATGGATGCTACTAGTCTATTTTGTTTAGTAATATTCTATGCTTTCATATCTGTATAATTAGTAATTACTTTTGCTATGTTCAATTTTTATGTTTTCAGTTCTCCATGATATAAAAATTTTAGTAATATTTTTATGCCTTCAGTTCTGCATGATATAAAAATTTATGTACCAGTGTACTGGTTTGTAATATTTTTATGTCTTCAATTTTTATGAGAGCAACTTTTGCTATGTTCAATTTTTTATGTTTTCAGTTCTGCATGATATAAAAATTTTAGTAATATTTTTATGTCTTCAATCAGGTACCTTTATGTACACCTTCTAAACATTTTTTGTCAGTACATGTGTACCTTTATGTACACCTTCTAAACATTTTATGCTCTGTCAGTAAATGCGCACAATCAGGTACACCTTAAGATTTCAAAACCTGTAATATACACTTCAATGGTAGTGATAAGTTATACACTTGTAACATCAATAACATCAATATTGAAACTAATAAAATATTAATTCAAGGTTTTGATAAGTCATAAACAAAGTGATAAAAACTGAAATTTGAATAGTTGTCTGAAAAGATAGAAAATGTTTAGAAGCAATTCAGAGAGTGATCTTGTATAATGAAGCTTAAAATAAACTATTCTTCCTCTTCAATGGTTTCATCTCTTTACTCAAGCGCCACTCCTTGTGATAATCATCAGTTGCTATATCCCACACCTTTTCATACGATCCGACTTTTTTCAGCATCTTGGCCACTAATGTTGCTCGCATTCCCTGACAAATGCATTCGGTCTTCTGCTGATCTCTTTCAATACTCTTTCTCTTCTTCATACCTCGTTTCATAAAGTAGCAAGTGTATATGAGGCAGTCTGGATTGATTTCCTGAGCAGGACATTGCATGATGTTTATTTCGTGCGGTTCTATAGATGCATCACCCTTTGACACTCTCTTCTTGTTGAGTTCCAATTGCACCACATTTTCCAGTTGATGTGCATCATCTTTATATTCCGCATTTGAGTGCAACGAGTTGTACCACTTCCACTCTTCAGCTATGAAATCAAACTTCAGAAACGACCAGTGAAGTCCTACTCTCATTTTTTCTGTAGAGTGATTGGCGTGGATTAGAAAAACTTCCAGATTATCAGGAATGTCCCGTATGAAATCAACCACAAGCTTTTGTACAGTGCTCATGATATTTTTCTTCACATAGTACTGCAATCAATAATTTGTTGGAAAATAAAATAAATTAGGTACACCTAAATTAGACAAGAAAACTAAGAAGCATCTACACTACCACATATCAAACATTTTAGGCCTGGAAACAGATGTATGACATAGATGTATCCATGACGTATGATACAGGTGTACAACTATGTACACACCTAAATAAAATCTAACAATCAAGCATCCATGCAAATACTTAAACAGAGCATGTGTCAATCATATAACATACTGGTGTATATCTAAGTCCACACCTTAGGAAATCTACAAACACATAGAACATGCCATGTCAATCAGGTGTACTAGTATGTACACATCATTAAAGTATCTATATATAACATTTTTGATTGGTTTTTGAGAAACTTACACATGCAGTAGGACTCATTACTTCACATCTCATGTACTTTTGATCATCTGGATGACGAAAGCTATCTCTGACCATTGCTTTGCAACATCGATGGACATAGAACTGCAGTACCTCTTGGTCCATATACTTGTTGAACATCAATTCACGAAGTAATTTTCCCACAATCATAATATCTTCCCTGACTGTTGGATCTTCGAGCCTTGTTAGTTCCCAAGCTACAGAGCTGCAGAATCATAAAGGAAATGTTAACATGGTGGTACATAGTGGTACACATAACTTTTTTTCAATAAGATTCAATCATTCGTATAGTGCGAGGTATTGTTTTCTGAACTTACCCCGGGCTTGCATAATCGAATAATTTCTATACCTTTCTTTTGTCCTGTCCTGGTTCCATGGCTTGGTATAGTTCTGATTGACGAATATCTGGCAATGGGTGATAAGGATGATACTCATTTTCCTTTCTCTTTATTGGTGCAGGATAACCTGGTTCTTCTCCCTCTTTTTGTATCCCCTTGACTTTTTGATCCACTTTCATCCTAACTTGTATGTTTTTACCCTCGGCGGTGAAATCAGGAGGAAGTTTTTTCTTTACAACTCTCTTTGGTGGTGTCTTAGACAACCTACCAGCCGCTTTTGTCTTCAACATCTCTGCTTCCTTCATCTTCCCAGCTCTTGTCTTTGCAGGTGGTGTCGTATGCTCTTCTACTTCTTGACTGCTAAAAAATGCATCTCCATGTTGTTGTATGAACTGCACTGCTTCAGCAATGACCCTTTCTCGTACATCTTCATTGGATAATGATCTTTGCGACGACTCTTCTTTTGGATCTTCTTGGCTCAACAATTGAAAACTTGGACATTCGTGGATCACGGTTGACATCTTTTCCTTCACGTCAGATGCTTCCATTCTGTAACAACCTTTTTCAAGCTTTATGAAAACACTTTCAGACAAGTTGTCTAGAAGGTCCTCAATTGATGCATAAGGATCATTCTGTTGATCTTCTTCATGTGTGAGTAAAAGCACATCTTCTTCAACCGGCAACATGTCTTTAGGGTCCAGCTGAGATATGGCTTGAACTGCGATTATCGTAGCCTCATCAATTTCAGTTGTTTGAGTGGCATCCTGGTCTTCTTGATATGCAACTGTCTCTGGCAGAGAAGTGCTGAAAAAATACATTTTTTGTTAGGTGTACATCTTGGTACACATATACAGAAAATGAAAAGAAACGCAAGCTGAGATCATTTCATACCTAGGCTTCTTAGCAGTTTCAGACTCAACACCTTGCCATGTTCCATCCTTGCCATCCTTCTCTTCATTTTTCTTTGACAGAGGAGTGCTAAAAGATTCAAGTTTAGAGAAAAGGTATGAGTTTTTATATACTGGTGTACAACTATCTACACACATAAAAACAAAATGACTGCCACATTTAATAAGAGTGATTTTATATCTTCGCTTTTCAGAAGTTTCAGACGGAACTTCATTGTTTTCAGATTTCCCACCCTCGTCATCACAACCTTTGCTACCCTCTTTGTCATTGTCATCACCATGCATATCACCACCTTTTCCACCTTCGTCATCATGCATATCACCACTTTTGCCACCACCATCCTCCTCATCCTACTCCTCATGACCACCTTTTCCACCATCATCCCCCTCCTCCTCATCATCCTGCTCCTCATCACCACCTTTGACACCACCATCGTCCTCCTCCTCCTCGTCACCCTCCTCCTGCTGCTGCTTATCACTGCCATCCACATCACCATCTTTGCCACTTCTCTTGCCTTTCTGACCTTCCTCATCATCATCACTATCATCATCATCATCATCACTGTCATCCACATCATCAACTTTGCCACTTTTCTCACCTTTCTCACCTTCCTCCTCCTCATGCTCATCATCATCACATTCATCCTCACTTTTTAATGCTTTGTTAAATGAAATGATTTCTTGTAAGGAGTCAACAAACAAATCAACAAGATCCTTATCATCTTGCACATTCGTTGGATCAACTTCATAAAGTTTTTTTCTTTTTTCTTCAATGAAGCTAACAAGCTTCAAATGTTTAACCTTCAAGTTAGAAAGCTCTTCCAATGCTTCATCTCTTTGCTGTAGTGCTTTGTACAACTTTTCTTTCAGTGCATCTCTGCTATTTTCTTGCCTATTCTTTCTGTACACTTCCATTATCTGTTGTTGTTCATCACTGCAAGATTTTACCCATCCGGGTTGCATCTGAAAACATGCCAAAGTATCAATATGGATAACAGGTATACATATTTTTACACCTGTGTTACAGGTGTATATTGTTGTACATGACAAAATTTTGTCACCATTTTTGTAAACCTTATAAAGGTGTATATCTAATGTACACATCTAGGAAGAAATCACTATCGTAATAAAGTTATCGAGTTACCTTTTTCATAGCTTCATTAATGTCTTTCTCTATTGTATTGCTGATGTCACTTATTACCCACCTTAGAAACCTAGGAAAACCTTGTTCATTGCTTGGCGTCATGCTGTTGTTGTGTTCAGCAAACCAATACTGCATTGACAAACAAGTAAAGAGTTATAAATGTTAGGACCCAACAAATACAGTGAACCAAAGCATGTAAATTTGTACAACTTAAAACTGTTGTAAAACAATGTACACATGTAAACTCACCAACAAGTATACCATACAACCATTAACTTTAAGTGGTGAGGCAATATGTTTTCTAATGCTATCCATTAGATATTGATGTATATGAACTGTCCAGTTGGTTTTTTCATTCTATCCAATGATTCAAAGTAGGGAGCAAATTGACTCTTGGTAATCCCGCTTCCATTTGTTGTGGTAAAAAAAACAGTGATGCACAGGTACATCCCAAACAACACTACCAAGTCCTCGGCATTTCTCTCAATCTCCATATCCAACGTTGGTTTTTACTTCATTATACACAAGATTTCATTCTGCACATCTAGTTTCCCCAACCTAGATTGATCCTTCAGTTTTATTCGGTTTATTAGTGAACCGTATCTCTTCTCATCTCTAGTTTTGGTACATTCTCCTTCCACAGGTTCTGATGCCAGTAATTCAAAAATTAAGAACAAATCTTCAGGCATATTTTCTACTTCCACAAACTTTTTCTCCTCGGAAGTATTGAAAACAAAGACATTTCTCCCTGAATTATCATGGAGGAACTGGTTCACAATCTAAAAGATTGATTCTGGACTCTTGAAATACACATCTCTCTTCTTCTCCTTTTTCTTTTCTTACTTTCCTCCTCTTTTTCTTCAGCTTTCTTGTGAAAAAAGACATCTAATACAGGCCAAAAAGGGCTCTCCTTTTGCTTCTCTAACTGAAATTTTATGAACCAGACTTTTTTATGATCCTTTTTCCTTACTTATCCATCCTCCTCAAGGTACGTGTTCACAAACTCGTTGATTGCATGAAAACTTGATCTATAAGGTTTGTTTGCATCTACGAAAATAGACAAATTGGAATAAGAAAAGAGAAGCATAACACATGATACTCATACAAAAATGCTGGTGTACAAACCAGTACACCGGTACATAAATATAACAAGAGCAACAATAATTCACATACAACATGCCATACATCACTATAACACCATGATGGTGTAAAAACCTGTACACTCCTACAGAAAAATCTTTAAAACAAGCACAACATGCCTTGAATCACTGCAATACAATGCTTGTGTACAAATCTGTACACACAATTGAAATGAAACAACTCCATAACACATATAACATTCCATTAGCCATAAAACCACTCACAAACTCACATAACATGACATGTTGGTGTACTAGTATTTACACACCAACAAAAAATCCCATGAAAATTGCTCAAAAACAGATATAAATGGACATGAATCACTGCAACAGCCTAGGGGTGTATAAATATGTACACACCAACAAGAAATCCCATGAAAATTGCTCAAAAACAGACATAAATGGACATCAATCACTGCAACAGCCTAGAGGTGTACAGATATGTATACACCGACAACAAATCCCATAAAAATTTCTAAAAAATAGATATAAATGGACATGAATCATTGTAACCGCCTAAGGGTGTACAAATATGTACACACCAACAACAAATCCCATTAAAATTTCTAAAAAACAGGCATAACTAGACATGAATCACTGCAACAGCCTAGTGGTGTACATATCTGTACACACCAACAACAGATCCCATGAAAATTGCTCAAAAACGGACATAACTGGACTTGAATTGTTATCTTTTTTGTTTTAACAGTTTTTAAAGGCTTTGAAGGCTTTGGCTCTTCTTAGCTGGTGATGTTTTTGATGTTGAAGGCTTTGTAGTCTTTGATTTCTTCTTAACTGGTGATGTTTTTGAAGTTTCTGGTACTGAAATTGATGTTGAATCTTCTAATCCTCTCTTAGATCTCGTCTTTGGTCCTGTTGATTTTCGAATTTCTTCTGATGCAACTGATGTAGTTGGGGATGAATTTGGTGTTGAATTTTTTATTGCTGACTTTGATTTCGTTGTTGGTGATGTTGATTTTTGAATTTCTTCTACTGCAACTGATGGATTTTCTTCTTCATTTGATGATGAATCTTCAATTGTTGGTGTGTTCTTCTTTGAAACTACTTTATTTCCTTTCACCATGATGTTACTGATACTTCAACCATATAATGTGGTGTTTTGATGAATAAGATTTTTAGGGTTTTAGTCTGTAAATTTCTAGGGTTTGTTTGCAAAAACTTCTGAATTTTTTTTTGATTTTCTTCTGAATTTTTTTTTGACTTTTTTCTTCTAAAGTTTCTGATAAAGCAGAATGTTTGAAGTTACTGAATTTGTCCGTTACTCCCGCAGTTTTAATAAGTTTTTAATTAAAGGCTAACGTGTCGCAACCACGTTCACTGTGTCAGTTACAAAACTGATGTTTTTCATTGCACGTGTACTTTATTAAAAGCGTGTGAAGGGTAGCAACGTATTTATACAATTTTTGGATTAAATTGTACCCAGTCAACTAGATCTGGACTAAAGTATACTATTTTGTGTGGTTTTGGACTGAACCTTTTTTTTCCCATCTAAAATACTAGGTGGTGAAACTGCCATGGTTTTGCTTTATTGCAGTTAATGGAGGTGTTGCCTGGAGTTGGGACTCAGATAAGTGAACTGGGTTTGGTCGATGGAGATGATGGTACACGGTCGATGTGGCCGGACGCAGGGAAGTGTTGAATTGAGAATAAGAAGTGGTGTCGTGGGTTTCAGCTTGAAATGATTTTGTTTAGGTGGTGGTTGTGTACAGTTCTCGAGGCCATAAGGACATAATTGATGGTCCAGCTAATTTGGGTTAGATGGACGTGGAATATTTGAATCTGTGGGTGTGCAACGGACGGACGGTTGTGGATTAGGGGTCACCCGCAACCAAACCGTCAAAGTTGCGGATTTGGAAAATTGAACGGTAAACGGCCCAATCACCCGCGGATTTGACATCCACGGATAAACGGGTGATGCGGACCGGATGCGGATTAACCGCGGATTTAGAATTTTTTAAAAAAAAATGTATTCCCATCTGTGAAAATCCGTTCGTATGGGTAATTGATCTCTCTATTTATGTTAACTCACTATCTCACTCCCATGATAATAAATTAATAACAATGAAGCAAATGCCAAAGTTTTGTTGCACAATATTATGAGTACAATATATACTTATTAGGTAGTAATCTTAATTAACACTGCAACTGGTAAGTGAAGTGATCTTTAATCATTTGATGTAGCACCTTTTTTTTGAAAACGAATTTAATTTCCTCTATGAATTGACAAACAACGGGATAAAATTCCTAGATTAGTGCTTTAGCAGGATTCTTGTCCACATTAGACCACCTTTGGAGGATAATTAACTGCTACCTTGTTTTGTGTTATGTTCAGTATCAAGAGGAGGGCACAACTTCTTTGTCCAATAGTTCTCACAACGCACGGAGTGGATCACATGCAAGCATCGAGAAGCTTCAAAACCTTCAGTTTCTTCAAGAAGATTATGCAGATCTTGAAATGTTCTCTGAAGAGGACGAACCTCTTATTCCTAGTAAATTAAATTAGAGATATCTAATCTAATCTAATCTAATCTAATCTAATCTAAAATCTAAAACTCAATTTTTGCGGGTGCAGGTGAATCCGCGGATTTCAAAGTCCAACCGCAACCAAACCGCTAAACCTTGCGGATTTGAAAACTCAACCGTGTCCGATCCATAGACTCTTGCGGATTGGTTTTCACCCGCAATTTTACGGACGGTTTCGGATGAAAACCGCGGTTTCGGTTTTTCTGCACACCCCTGGTAAAATGTGGTCTTGTGGTCGAAGTGAGGAAAGGTCCAGGATATGGACCGAGGTGGACTTGGAAGTTGGTGGTGCACCGGGCCTTGAAAGGTATTTTCTAGGTCCAGATTGGACTCGCAGCGTTATATACAGAGACGGAAAGAAAAGAAAAAAGGAGGCTGCGACTACAGAGCCGAATACAGAGAACAAGGGTTTCGAGTTTGTGTTATTTTGATAGCATTTCTTCATATTAAAACTCGGGTAAGGATCATTGAATATTAGCCACCAAGTCAAGGCTAAAATATAGGGAGAGCGAGAAAGAAATTTTTTTTCCAAAGATGTTAGCAATCAGGTGAAGAATCGCTTCTGAAGGCTCTAATGCTTCTTCTGTAAGCTTCATCTGTTTTTGCTTTGTTCATCGATTCTAAACTAGGTTGTTTTCTGTTGATTTGTTAAGTGGTCACGTTAGTCATTTTTGATAAGGATCATTCATGATTATGTTTGTTTAATTGTTTATCAGACTATAGGGAAGTCTTTGCATAGACTACGCCAGTCTGCATCTTCTGAAACAAGAACTTACAAAACAGCAAGCAATGAGGTATACAAGTTTTATCTTTGTTAAAATCTGAAGCTGCATCATGAGTTCATTTGTTAGATCATACAAGATGTTGCTATTGTAATTATTTTTGCATTATCAAGTCAAAATTCTGAAGCTGTAGATTTTTAAATTCTAGGGAGAGGGATGTAGTTTCGATGGTTTCTCGACTTGCTTAATGTTTTGTGTTTTCTCGTGGAAGAGGGTTCTTATCTGTATGTATTTTCACAATTTCCTGTGCAGACCATACTTCTTGGAAGAGGATCTAAGTACGTGGAGAACTTCAGTTGCCAGATCTTACCTGGTAAGATGTAAAACAATGTTATAGTCCTTTGGTGGCTTCGGGTGTGAAGATACATAGGATGAAATTCTGATCACCTAAATCTTGTGTTTGCAGGTACTACAGTGACTTCAAAGTCTATGAGGTTAGCTCTCAGTGGAACTTATCAGTCATAAGAGAAGTTTAATACCATAATTTTAATTCACTTGGTTTTTTTCATATGGAGTGTGCCTTAACTCAACACGGGAAAGTTTGCATGGGATGCAGGGAGCTTGGTTGCTTACTTGGAAAAGATTCAAAGCTTCAAGGGTGGACTAGGTCATTCTCTTCAGATAATGGTGAGATGTTCAATACTCCTCTTGGTAGCTATTTGTGAACACGCAGATCAAAGTCATCTGAGTATTTACAAACAATGCGCGTAGACTCATGACAATACAATAAATAGGCTGCGCCTGAAGGAACGGATTGGTTATGTCGAATCCTTGACTCAGAGTTCTAATACTCTTCCTCGTCTCATCAATTACAATCATTGTCCTTAGCTCATACAATAAGATAAATAATGGACGAAGTATAAAATGTACGAACATGATATGCTATAAGTAACGAATTGAATATACAAAGTATGGATGTATGAACATAGACGAAACGATTAACTTATATGATTCTCACTCAGATCCTTGTTTCCGAGATTGGGGTTTTCATTATATGGTGGGGATTACCGAAATAGTCGAATGACTTTGAGACTAATATAAGCCTGCATAGCAGGAGGAACCTCACTTACACTTTCTCTATTTCTCTGTCTCTCTTCTCTTCTCAATGTTTTTCCCCCTCCATTTCCCCCCTCTTCACTTGGGAGGGAGGGGTATTTATAGGGTGGTTACATGAGGTTCACTTTTGAAGCCCGTTATAACCTTATCCTCTTGTGTCTTGTGCCGCTTACGCATAGGTCTTCGTGTTCTTGGTCTTCTCTGCGTGTTCCGTTTGAATATTCAGTGCTATCTGCGCTTCCTCCACAGGCTGACTGACACGTATGTTGTTTGAGGGTATTTAATGCGGGTAGTTGAGATGTCTGTCCGTGGTAGACAGTTTTCCTCTGCCCCTGTCTTGTCTGCGTCAGTCTGACTATCCCCAGCCGTGGATCTTAGATCTTTCTGGGGATAGGATAAAGTGAATCTCGGGTTATCCTTCAGTGCTTCGCAGTGTTCTAGTGTTTCCGTCTTCCTTGATCCCCTACCGTTGGATCTGGTGGGTGGCGACGCTATCTTGATACGCGTCTCTTGGCTGTCCACGTGTGATATCATATCTTGATGTTCTCAGCCGCATGTCCTCCACGTGTGTCTTTGTGGACACGTGGCGGAAGATGAAATGTGTACCTACAATTTTCCCCTTTTCATCCTACTGGGCGGTTAGTCTAAGTGGGAAGAAAAAACGTGTTACTCTCTTCATCTTCTCTTTATTATTTTCCTAGATTTTAGGGCACGTTCCCCACTATTTGCAATAACTTCTTCTTGGGTAGTGGGGAAGTTTTATTTCTCTTTGTATATATATATGAGAAGGAATATGAAAATTCTCTAGTCATAAATTTCATTCCTTCTCTTTCCTCAGAACTTTTGTTCTCTGCTTTTGTTTCCTTGTTATTAATTGTTGTTGCTGCTGCTGTTGTTTTTGTCTTTGTTGCTGCTGCTGTTGTCGTTCCTCGGAGCTTTTCTGCTGTTGTTGTTGTTGTTCCTCGAAGATTTCTTTACGACCTTGATTTTTCCTTTATAGGTAAGTGGTTCTACTGTGTATGATTATCTTTTGAAAAATATATTCGTTTTCTGTTGCTGCTATATGTGTTTGTGATGAAGAACATATATATATATATATATGTGTGTATGATTGCCCATGTTCGTCATTATAAACAGTAATGATATCGTCCTTCGTGTATGGTTGCCCCTATTTGTTATTTCCTTTTTTTATTTAGGTTTTGTTCTTATTTTCTATCTGGTTCATGATTATGAAGAACTGGGTGAAATTGGGTTTTTTGATTTTTGTTTTGTATCCGCGGAAATCTGAAACTTGTTTGTGTACTACGCAGACATGGCTGATCATCCGCGGGTTTCTTATCAAACTCCACCGCCTAGTCCGCGTAGATCTCCTCCGCGTATGGGTCCTGATGTCTCTCCGCCTGGTGGAGGTTCGTCTAAATCTTCCCAAGGTGATTCCCGCGTTCATAGGGTTTCTTCTTCTGGTCAGAGGCGCTTAACTTCTAAGAGGAGTTAGTCGCATAGAGGGAATACGCAGAAGGGGGACCGGCCAAAAGAGACTCCTGGCTCCCGGTATGCTGTTTCTCGTCCCTCAGCTAATCCGCGTGATGATCCTAAGAGAAAGCGGGATGTCCTACCTCTTCGGTCAGTGGCGCCTCCTTCCGCGTCTCACCAACATCCTCTACCTCCCCCTCCAGTGTCTCAACCCAAGGGGAGGTCTTCGAAAGAAGTGATTTCGAAAACTGATGCATCTAAGGTTCAACCTAAGAGAAAATCTTTCGATAGAAACCCTTCGAAGGATTCTGCGCCTGATCCCGTGGAGGAGGAGGATATTTCTCAGGAGATACGCAGCGTCGCTGTTGAGGAGAAGAAAGTGACCTTCAAACATTTTGATCTGGAGGTTTTCAAGGAAAAACATGGTCTTCAACTATTCGATGTTCGTTTTCACGCTGCTGATGATGATATTACTTATGAGATGATATCGACGTATAAGTTTGATGAATTTCATCTGCTGACCACGGTGGGGGCCTTTGAAGCGGGTCTTATGTTATGGGGATTCTTTTTATTATGATGTGCTGGCTGGTCTAGAGGGTTCTTCGAAGAACACACATTGTCGCTCTATTTCCCAACTTCATGGGAATTATCTTCATGCACTGAGGGAGTGTTATCTTCGGAGCAAAAGAGAGACAATGATGACTCTTTATGTTCCCAACCCTGAGGAAAGGGAGTGGTATACGCCTGAGAATTTTAACAAGTCTTTCGGTGACTATGTTAACAGTAGGAATCGTTAACCGTGGAGTGTGAGTCTTCGGAATATTGCCGCTCCTCGTGGTGAGATACGCCTTCTGAGTGAAGTAAGTGGTGCTAAGGTGAAGTACGTACCGGGTACAGAGAATTCTACTAACAAACTGGTGTTTCCTACTCGTGAGCGGATCAAGCGTGATCATGACTATGAATGGCACGCAACTGTTATTGAGGTTGTTGGTCCCTGGGCTTGGGGGTGGGTTCCAGGTCCGTAAGGATGGCGTCCTACCGCAGATAGCCAGATACGTACGGCTCCTCCTGCTCGTTATGGGAATTTTCGTCCTTGGCATTTGAATTTTGAGGGCATGAATTTCCAATATGCCCTCGATGTTGTTGATGGAAATGACGAAGAGAGTTCTGATGTTGATCTTCAGGCGAAGAATGCTGCGGTTGTCAAGGTAAGATTTATATATGCCTTGTCCTTTAGTTGAGGCAGTTTTAATTCTTTTCAAAGTTAGGAATTTTTATTCTTGTGCCTTGTCTTTTTAGGCGACGAAGAAGAGGAGGATAAATCCCAAGCAGTCCACCACCGCAACAATCGAGGAGGTGTAGGTTTATGAAGAATTTAACAGTCCTGTGACTGAGCTTGGCGAGGATGAAGATGTGTCTGACATAGAAGAGCGTACTGATACATCCCCTCCCGGTCATGATGTTGATGAATTTGTTGAAGGGAATACTACCGCCGGTGGCAGCGGTATTGGTGGTGAGATTAATCCCGCAGGGTGTTATGATGCTGGTGCCGAAGATAATCCTGCGGGTTGCAGTGATGCTGGTGATGATAGCACTTGCTTTGGTGATGAGGGTGCTGGTGGTGAAATTCCTGCTATGTCTCAGGAGTTTTCCTTTGATCGGATTTATTCTGCGGAGGATGGTTTTGACATAAACGCTGCCCTGGGCCTGGCTTCTGAGTTCAACCTGCTTTCCCTCAACGATGATTGGGATGTTCTTGGTAATTCTAACAAGGTGGACGGGAAGGGTAAGGGAGTCATGGATGCTAGTGATGTTCCAGAGGGGAGCGGTGCTAGAGACCTTACATATTTGGACGCAAGAGTAGCCTCGAACTCTTCGGGTGCTAAATTCACGGACATGGGTAAGGCCTCGGTTAGGTCTCCTGGAGATGATTTTTCTCAGTCACTGATCTTGGAGGGTGATGATGCCATCTTAGCTTAGTTTAAGAAGAAGAACTTGATGTTCGTACCCAATCCATACCCTGTGGTGGAGGGTGAGAAGAACTCTGATGCCTATACCCCTAAGATGATGCAATTGTCTCCCGAGGACCAGGTTGCAGTAGCGTGGGATAAGAATCTTCGGGCCTCGGAGGCTGCTCTAGTAGTCGATGCTCCCTCGACTGTTGCTGATATGATGGCGTTGGCTGATGGGTATCAGTATGGATTTCCCCAACAGAGGATGTTAGAGGTGAGTTCTCTTATCATTTTGCCTGGTATCAGTTTTTAGCAATTTTTAGAGTCAGGGTGTTCTAATCTTCTGATTCGCAGATGATGAGGAGTGAGCATTGCAATCACATGTTGTACCAGTTTTTTAAGGCCAAATCCCTTAAGTTGGAGGCTAAGCTTCGTCTTCGGGAAGAGGAGCTTATTGCGGCTGAGACTGTCATCGCTGATAGGGATAGGGAGATATGTGAGTTGAAGAGTCTCCTCAAGGCTAAGGAGCAAATAGGCAAGGAGGAGGAGAAGCTTCGTATGGATCTTGCTATGGTTCTTAGTGAATTGGAGGAGGCCAAGAAGAATTCTTCGACTGTTACAGGTTTGATTATCTGTTCTCTTCCTTGATGTTGTCCTTTAACGTAATTAGTGTTCTGTCTGAGTCTCCCTCCCCCACCCTATCTTCAGTGGGTGGAGTTCCTGAGTTAGTATGGCTTCGGAAAGAGCGGCAGCGTCAGAAATCTCGCATCACAGAGTTGGTAGAGAAGATAAAGAGCGAGGCTGATAAGTGGAATGCTCGTGCCGATGAACATAATGCTCTGGCAGAGAAGTGGCGGGTCAGGCGAGTCTAAATGATTGATTTTCAGAACCAATATAACAATGATCGTCGTTTGTTTGATGGAGCGTTGTTGTGGACGCGTGATAATCTTCGTGAATCCCGAGAACAGGTCTCATCATTGGAAGCTAAAATCAATCTCTTGGAAGAAGAATTGCGTCAAGCTCGTTCTTCTCAGACCTCTGATGTTGAAGATTACCTTCAGCGTCTTGCTAGGGAGAGAGATGACGCTAGGGCTGAGGCTGGTGCTCTCAGCAAAGGTTTAGCTGCGTCTAGGGATGATGTGGTACGCCAAGCTGAGGCTGAGAGGAATCTTGAAGTAAATATGTACCGGCTCAACAAGGGTCTGAAGGGTTTAAACAATGAGGTCAATCATCTTCGTCACTTGGATTCAATGAAACAGGTAGAATTAAATGCGAGTCAGTACGCCCTTTCAACCCTTCAAGCGGATTATAAGAAGTTGTCAGATGAGTATGATTTTCTTGGTGAAGCCCGTGATGCTGCTGTTTAACGAATATGAAATAGCTTCGGCGAGAGTCGAAGGTATATGCTTATATTATCGAGTGTGATTCTGCAATTTCCTGAACCTAACCATCTGTGTTTTTCTTTTCCTTGCAGAGATCCAGGGACAGCTTCGTACTGCAAATGAAGAGCTTGCGGAGGCTCAATCTCAATTAGTGCATCAGGAAAGTCAGATTAATTATCATAAAGGTTTAGCTACAGCAAGGGACGAGGCAGCCCAAGCCGCTTCGAAGGAAGTGAGTCGCCTTTCCTCGTTGTTGTCAAAGGCTGAGATGATGAATACTGTTATTGCGTACAAGGCTCGGTGTCAACTAGTGGAAGAGACCAACAAAATTCTGGATATCATTGAGTATGATCTGAAGACCGAGCATGGCCTTATCAGGAGCTATCCGCGCCGTGATAAACCCCCTCCCCTACATCTGGTTCTTCAGGCCCTTCCTCGGGTGGGAGCGTACCTTCAACGCAGAAGGGGAAGATTGCTAAACCTGCTGGTGGGGTTGAATCATCCGAGTAGATTTTTGTAGAGAGTTGATCTTTGTTGATTATGAGGCTTCGTGAGATTCCTTTTGTATTTTCTTTTTTCCGCGTACCATTGCCAAGCATGTAATCAACTTTTAATGAATTGATAATTGTTATGGTTAATTTGGAATATAACCGACTGTAACCAGGGATAGTGAAGTGTTTGGGTGCGAACCCGAAGATGTGTGTCTCTTCGTGAATGTCTTGAGACCTGTCACCCCGCTGGATAATCCTGGGCAGAGGATTCCCAGACGGTGGGTGTCGGGACAGCGTTCTAGGATATGAGTTGTTTGGAATGTACGTTCATTCCGTCGACCCGCTGCCATAAGTGTAAGTGAAGTGTTTGAGTGCGAACCCGAAGATATGTGTATCTTCATGAACGTCTTGAGACCTGTCACCCCGCTGGATAATCCTGGGCCAAAGGATTCCCAAACGGTGGGGGTCGGGGCAGCGTTCTAGGATATGAGTTGTTTGGAATGTATGTTCATTCCGTCAACCCGCTGCCATAAGATTGGTTGGGTATCTCTTTATGCTAGATGCCTTCCCCATGGTCCTACACTTATAGACGCTGATAGGGGAGTCCTGAGAGATTGTAGGTGACTACTTTCCCCAAGTAAAATAGAACAATTAACATCAGTTTTTACGTGGTTTGACAGCAGAGTGTCTACGTCCACGGGTGAAAGAGGGTTAAAGTGTCTATTCAGTTGAGTTACATTTAGAAGAATTCCATTGATGGAACCTCTGAGGTAGTAAATAGTAAAAAACAGGAGGATGAAGTATTGACGCGGAGGCTGTATTTACAGGTGTAGGGTTCTCGTGAGGTGTTATATTTACATGCAGTCGTCTTGTTATATGTCGCTCCATGTATTGCCTATTTTTTTTTCCAAAATTTTGCTTGATTGATAGGTTGAGGTTTGCTATTCCTCTCTCAGAGATAGAAACATGTCGATCGCAAGCGTCGTTTTCTTCTTCTGGTGCTCTTCACGTAGATGCAGGTCTGCGTTGCCCTCTACGGATAATATGGCTTGAGATATTTTGCATTCCATGGGTGTTTAAGGATCTCCCCTTTTAGGTTGCGCAGATAATAAGACCCATTTCCTGCAACATCATGTATGACGAACGGTCCCCCCCATGTTGGTGCTAATTTTCCCCACTTATTTTCTCGTTGGTATTGGGGAATGGTCCTCAGCACATACTGCCCTTCTACGAAATTTCTAAGATTAACTAACCCTCTTATTATACTCCCTTGCTAGTTTCCTTTGATAGTTTTTCATTTTTTGTAGTGTTGCCTCCCTCCTCTCTTCTAGATCATCCAACCTTTCCAACATCATGTCCGCTGTGAGGTTATTTTCCCATGCTTCAGTCTTCGTAGTTGGCATGATTATTTCTGTTGGGATAATAGCTTCGGCTCCATAGGTGAGTAAGAATGGGGATTCTCCCGTGGCTGATCTTCGAGTTGTCCTATAAGCCCACAAAACGTTGTGTAGTTGCTCACACCAACGCTTCTTGTATTCGTCCAACTTTTTTTTGAGGATGAGTGCGAGGGTTTTGTTTGTGGCTTCTGCCTGACCATTGCTTTGAGGGTAAATTGGTGTTGACTTGTTCTTTCGAATTTGGAAAGTATCGAAGAGTAAGTCGATGTTTTTTCCATGGAATTGCTTGCCATTGTCAGATACAATCTCAGCTGGTATGCCAAACCTGCAAATGATGTTTTGAAAAATGAATGTGAAGACATATGCGTCTCGAATGCTTGTCAGGGCTTTAGCCTCTACCCATTTGATGAAATAGTCCGTGGCCACTATCAAGAATCTTCTCTTCCCTGATCCTTCGATTAGGGGACCCACAATGTCTATGCCCCATTTTGAGAATGGCCAAGGTCTGTCTACTGGGTTTAACATTGTTGCTGGTGGGTGGATTTTTTTGGCGAAACGCTGGCATTCTTCGCATCTTCGTGACATTCTTGCAGCGTCTCGTATCATTGTTGGCCAGTAATATCCTTGAGTTTTCGCCTTATCTGCTAGGTATCTCATTCCGTTGTGATTGCCTGCGTCGCCGCGGTGTATGTCTTTCAAAATCAAATGTACTTCGGATCTGGATAGGCAACGTAATAATGGTCCGAGAAAAGATTTTTTGTACAAAATTTATTTTCTCAGATTATATCTTCCTGCCTTTGACTGTATTTTTCTGGCTTGCTTTAGGTCTGAGGGTAGAATTCTTTCTTTTAGGAAAAGATGAATCTCAGATCTCCAATCTTCTTCTTTGCTGAAGTCTTCATCTTGATCTGCCTTAGCCATGATGTCGTCTTCTTGGAAATCATCCGCGATGAATTCTCCCACGTCATCATCTGCCATATCTTCTTCTGCGTGGTTCCTCTGCTGTGCAGCGCAGAGTTCTTGAATACCAATTGAAGGCTCGTAAATCCTGGTTACTTTGATTGCTTTGACGTCCTCGTTTCTGAGCACCGATGATATGTAGGCCAGGGCATCCGCGTGCCTGAGTTCCTTCCTTGCCAGGTGTCGGAATTTGATGTTTGGGATTTGTGATGCCAGTGTTTGCACCAATTCCATGTATGCTGACAATGTTCTGTCATAAACATTTTATTGCAACCCTATTTGTCGGATGACTAGCTGTTAATCGCTTGTCAGACGCACGTCAGTTATGCCCATTTCTATTATCAACTGAAGGGCATGCACCACTGCTTCATATTCAACTATGTTGTTGGTATGCCCCTCGAATTTTAACCTGAAAGCATGTATGATCCTGTCTCCTGTTGGGGTGGTGATTACGATGCCTATCCCCGCCCCTTCTTTATTTTTCGACCCATCTACGAAGACTTCCCATTGCCTAGGATTTTTTGGTTCCAAGATGTCTATATGGTCTTTACCTTCGTCCATCTCTGGTAGTCCTGCTTCCTTTCGTCTTTCGATGATGACTTCTTCGCAGTTATCCAATGGTAAGTCTGCTAGGAAATCTGCTAATACTTGTGACTTCTGAGAGTGCTGTAGTTCATGGATGATATTGAACTGATCTAGGTGAGTATTCCATTTTGCAATTCTGCCTACTTTTCCTGCGTTTTTAAGGACTGCTTATAGCGGAGCTTTGCATGGGACGCGGACGTAGTGAGTCAAAAAGTAAGTTCTGAGTTTCATGGTTGCCCATACTAACTCCAAGATGAGCTGCTCGATCTTCGTGTAGTTTCTTTCTGCTTCATTCAGAGTCTTGCTGATGTAACAGATGGGCTGCTCTATCTTCGTGTTGGTTTTAACCAATACTGCGCTGACTGCATCATCTGTTGTTGCTATGTATAGTGCCAACACTTCATCAGGGTCTGGTTTTTGTAATATAGGTATATCAGCCAGGTATTCTTTGATATTTCGAAAAGCTTCCTCGCACTCTGCCGTCCATTCGAATTTGCTTCCTTTTTTGAGAATGTTAAAAAAGTGCTTACATCTGTCCGAGGACCTGGATATGAACCTCCCCAGCGCAGCCAGCGAACCATTGAGTTTCTGAACCTCTTTTAAACTCTTTGGGGATGGCATTCTTACGATGGCTTCAATTTTAGCAGGATCGACTTCAATGCCCCTCTTCGTCACCAAATATCCGAGGAACTTTCCGGAAGTGACACCAAAAGTGCACTTTTCTGGGTTTACCTTCATGTTGTGCACTGTCATTGCTTGGAAAATATCTTTTAGGTCTTGGTGATGATCTTTGCGCAGCTTGCTTTTAACGAGCATATCATCCACATATACTTCCAGCGTACTTCCAATCCATGGTTTGGAAATTGCATCCACCATTCTTTGGTAGGTTGCCCCTGCGTTTCGCAATCCAAAGGGCATTCTTACCTAGCAATAGAGGTCGTGTGGTGTATAGAATGTTGTATGTTGTTGATCTTCTTCTGCTAGGAATAATTGATTGTATCCAGAGTATCCATCCATGAATGACATTTCTTCGTATCCTTCAACTTCCTCAACAAGTTGGTCAATGCTTGGAAGTGGATAGTTATCTTTAGGGAAAGCCTTATTGAGGTTGGTGAAGTCGATGCATATCCTTACTCCGCCATTTTTCTTCGGTGCGATGACCATGTTAGAGATCCATGTTGGGTACTTAACTTATTTGATGAATCCTGCGTCCAGTAGTTTGCGGAGTTCCACTTCAACTGCTCGATGGTATTCTGGAGCTACTTTGCGCACCTTCTGCCTAAAGAGGGGGGGGGGGGGTA